>NW_026782320.1:0-174540 GCF_031769215.1 Ylistrum balloti | reverse complement strand
ACTTAACAAAGCTGAAGTCAAATCTTACTCAGGATTTTGAACGACAAAACATTCAAGGCATTCCTAGACAGTGTCATTGAATATGTAATCAAAGATTCCAACCTATCCAGTCACCTCCTGTCAGTCTGTTCTCAGTGTTTGATCATGTAACTTGGCCACACTTCCCCTCGCTGCTTCAGTTTGGAACTGAGCAAGTTGAAGAATTGCTGGAGTTTTTCAAACCATTACTTAGTGAGGAGGAAAGGAAGGCAGTTCCTGAGCAGTGGCTTGAATTGAAAGTGAGACTCAATAGACAGAGGGAAGTAAGCCCATTTGCTACATATACCTCCCTTCTTGCTGCAAGACCTGACAGTTTGAAAGCAATCCTTCTCCTGATAGAGATACTCTTTGCTCTATCTCCAAGCACTGCAAAGTGTGAACGCAGTTTTTCTGCCATGAAAAGGATCAAGACTGGTCTTAGAAGTAGCTTAAACCAGGACAGTTTGGTTAACCTCATGCAGGTTGCCAACATGGATACATCTGTCCTTGATTACAACCCACTCCCTGCAATTAACACCTGGTTGGGCAATGCTAAGTTCAGGCGTGCTGTTACTGAACAGCCTACGGTCCAACCTTGTGCAAGGCTTCAGTCACTGCCACCAGCTGCTGCTGGACAGTCCAATGCTTCTGATGTATTTCCAGATCTCCCCCAAGCTCCCCCAGGATTACTGGAAACATATGAGTCTGACAATCATGATTCTGAAGTGTCAGACTTGGACACTGAATGATTCTGGAGTCTCCTTAGGGTTAAGTGTTAAAACAAAAACTAACATTGATAATTCAGAAAAAAATGTTTTCAAATAAAAAGAAACAATAAGTGTACACAAAATAGTTTGTTGATTGTATTTTAATGCATGTGTAACATTACATACACAATACCATTATCGTCCAACCTGAAAAATGTAAAAAAAAATATCAATTTAAATCTCTAAACAGAGGACTGAGAAATGCTAACTTTATTTAATTTTGATAATATAGGTCTTAATACATTCACTGTCACAGTGACACCATGATTCATGATCAATAATAAGCAAAATACAATATTTCTTAATATATATATATATGAAGGTTACGTACGCATTACAGTATTCATCAGACAGTGTACAGTGAAATTTCTTAAGTGCCGAGTGATTTTTTTCTGCTACTCGGCACAGTGCCTAGAGTCTTTTTATTTTTGATCTGAGCCCTGAATGGAACCCTGAGATATTATATTTTTTGCATTCTGCATTTACTATGCTTCCAGTGTAACTTGAAAAATGTATATCAAACAAAGAAACCCAAAGTTACACACTACTTTTTTAATTAAACCGGAAGTAACTTCTATCGTACAATAGAACATAATGTTGAATGTTTAGCTGTTTGTTATAGATAAATAAACTTCATGATTAACTGAAGTCAGTTACAATATCATTCAAATGTTTGTTGTGTTTACTTCTTATACCTCCAAATTCCAGGATTCATTAAACCGGAAGTACTTGCATTTCGCGATGTCTCCATATCTATATTTGCTTAAGAGACCCTGGTATATTCTCTAACCAAATTTCATGCTTTTACCACAAATTGCAGTATTTTTCAAAAGTCTGCTGTACTACTAGTACTTTGAACGCAAAATATCAGTTAGAAGCAGACGTTGTAGCCTTGAATGTTGAGAACAAATATATTATACTCGAGAATGATGAAGTAAATCAGTGTTCACAGCGACATGTTGATTTTTGCCTGATGCGCAACCCTGTCTATCCCACAAATTTGAGTAAGAAGTGTATTATTGCATTCATAACTATAGATGAAAACAAAATTTCCAAATTCTGTACCACCATCGTGGACCCTTCTGCTTCCATCCCTAGTGCTCAATATCTTGATCAAGGAATGTGGGTCATAACTACTAATTCTCCCACACGATTCTCTATTATATGTCAAGTAGGTGATGACAAGTTAGTGAATCAAATCATTCAAAACCCGATTGGAATTTTGACACTAGTGTAACAAAATAAGGGTCAATTACGTAATATATACAAACATATATTCATTATATACGTATGTATCTTATATACAGGAAAGTACACACAGGTCAGTCGGTGTATCCCATAACGACGCACCTGAGATCGCAGGTGGACTGGTTAACTCATTATAGGGGAATGTACATGTGTAACGTGAGGGTAATTACAGAAATGGCTATTGAGGCCTTTGATATTGACTATTAGAATTGGGATGTCAAACTTCGTTACGAAATTGAAATCCTGACCAGGACCGCCTAAATAGTATAGTATGTATCTTCAAGCTTTGTTCTCAAGTGTTAGTACCTGGCCAAAATCACATAAATTGACCATTAGAATTGGTAGGTCAAAATTGGGGAGAGGATGGTGAAGTATCGGGGGGATGGAGTGGTCACATGATCAAGAAATACACAACTTATGCCCAAATATGGTCACATTTCTTATCAGTTTCGTGTCAAAGGTTAAATCCGTATGGGCAGTGTGACCAGAATCTATAAATCGAGGTGTAGTTTGTTACTCAGGGAGTTTTGGGGAGAGCGATTGGACCGGCAGCACCTCTATACACTTTCTCTCCTCAATTCTCACTATTCGGCCCTGAAACCTAAAATTGTTTAAGTCCGTAGGATTGTTTCACTTTTCGAACTTTTCGCCTCACCTGTGTATACTTCCTGGGATGATGCCTGTTGTGTAATTTAACGTCGATGTGTAAATAAAACTTTACGTTATAACCAAAAGAACCTGGGTTGGAACTTTATTCAAATTACGCCTGTATGGTGTTACATAGGCGTTAATTTTTGGTGCCGTGACCAGGATTTCAAAAGAAAACAATAAATTACACGACCAGGAAGTAGTATGAACGAAAATGTAAGAAGGACTATCAATCAAATCTGTATCGAAGCCGCTAGAGAAAGATTCCCAGAACAGTGGAAGGAGAAACCGGCGGCTATTGTGAGACCAATCTACTACGTTCCTTTACAGTGGAAGGAAAGAACGCCTAACAAGGCAAGCAGCAGAGAAAGAGCTCGAGGAAGACCTCGAGGTAGACCTTTTCCGGTAGACGACAGGAGACCGGAACAGTCATAGAGCAATTACTACACTCCGCTGACAGCAAAGAACCAACGGGACTCCAACTAGAAATATCAGCGTCAGAACAAGTAAGTGGCTCATTACGTCAGTATTATATTACCTAGCCTAATATAAAACATGGTCGAACCAAATGATCCAATGGCAAATGTAATTCAAGGGTTAACGGTTCAGATGGGGAATTTATATACAGCATTGGCCATTCAAGGGGTTGGTAATTCCATTACTACGTTTGAAGGGGACGCTAGGAAATACAAATCGTGGATTAAAGAAATTGAAAGATACGCGGCTTCTACCCAAATTCCGGTAGATAAAGTGAAATATTTGTCCGTTCAATCGGCAAAAGGCGCCGTAGCTGATTTTATTCAAAGATACCTCTCTGCGCATGATACCGCTTCTTGGGAGGAGTTAAAGCAACAGCTTCAGTTGCGTTTCGCAGACGTAACTGACTCCCAGCACGCGTTAGAGCTACTAGGTACAGTAAAACAGGGTAAGGATGAAAATGTCGAGGTGTTTAGTGAGAGGTTACTGGACATTGCTCGAGATGCATTTGAAGGGGCTGAGCAGCCAAATCCCATTATTGAGCGACAGATGATAGGTTTTTTCACTAAAGGCCTATACCACAATTATCTCCGAATGAAGATAATGAGGGAAAACCCAGCTACCTTAACTGACGCTCTAGCAATTGCTAGGCGGGAACAAAATTTAAGGAAAAGGTTTGCCCTTCACTCCAGGGGTGGAGCAAGCCATGATGGTGATCATAGTTCGCGTGACGAACGACCCATGGAAGTTGATCACTATAGAAACAGGAGGAGGTGCTACTCATGTAATAAGCCTGGCCATGTTGCCAAAGACTGTGGCAAAGGCGGGGCTGGGAAACATGATAGGCGTCAAGTAAACGCCTACCAGGGGTCCACAAAGCCAAGGGCCAAGCAGATACAGTGCTGGCATTGTGGTGGCCCGCACATGAGGGTCAACTGCCCACAGCTAACGAGAAAATCAAAAAACTAAGTAGCTTCTGTCACATCAAGGCCGATGACAGAAGTAGGCCCGAGATAGGTTGTACGTTTAGAATTAACTTGGCGGGTAATCCTAACTCCATTTTAGTAAAAATTAAAAAACAGAAATTTAGGTCATTAGTAGATTCAGGAGCGGAAGTCTCATTGATACATAGGCGGGTGTATCAGATGTTAAAAGATCCTCCGAAGCTGACAAAACAGAAAGTCTATCTACAGTCAGTAAATGGTAGTTCATTGACTATCGACGGGGCGACGTCACTAACATTCCAGGTAGGAAACGAGACCTTGACTCACAAATTTTATGTAGTTAAAGACATGAATCGAAACATCATATTGGGAAGAGACTGGTTACAAGACAATGGTGTTCGTCTGTATTTTGATTTAGGTTGCCTAAGGGTACGAAGGACCTATGTACCGTTAGAGGAAGATATTCATATTTCGTCAATCGTGCGAAACAATAGGGAAGTAGTTCTAAAACCACAAACCGTAACCATCTGTGAAGGTAAGGTTAAGAATAGGGACTATTTACAAAACGCGACATTACAAGTGTCGGCTATAGAATCAGGTTATACTTATGAGGAACCAGGGTTAATGGTTGCAAATTCTATAGCTAAGGTAAATGAGCGCCACGCACTTCCAGTGATGATTGTTAACAGCACTAATAAAACGATCAAACTCAAGAAGGGATGTACAATCGGGAAGGTCGTTAATGTACCGGGATGTGTAATGTCTGTCAATATACCCCGGGGGTCAAAAGGTGGACACGGTGACGAGTCAGTGGATATAGAAAATGAACTTCAGGTAACAGCAGAACATAGACCGTTTATTGAGGATTTAATAGATAGAAATCAGGAACTTTTTGCCAAAACCGATTCAGATTTGGGTAGCACAAAAACAGTAGAAATGAAAATAGACACTGGGACACATCCTCCAATTAGAATGAGACCATACAGAACTCCGCTCAATAAAAGAGGGATCATAGATAATGCTATTGATGAGATGCTTCAAGCTAAGATAATCAGCAGATCAACTTCTCCATGGAGCTTCCCTGTAGTTATAGTGGAGAAAAAAGATGGAACAAAACGATTCTGTGTAGATTTCAGGCAATTAAACAAAGTCACAAAAGTTAATTCGTATCCGCTACCGTTAATTGATGATATTTTGGCATTGTTAGGAAAAGCTAAATACTTTACGACTCTAGACTTAAAGTCAGGATACTGGCAGGTAGCAATGGATGAACGAGACAAAGAGAAAACTGCATTTGTTTGTCACAAGGGGTTATTTGAATTTAATGTAATGCCATTCGGGTTGTCAAATGCTCCAGCAGTGTTCCAGGAACTCATGTCCAGAGTGTTACAAGGTTTCGAAGATTTTGCCATTGCGTATTTAGACGATATTCTGATATTTTCTTCAACTATTGATGAACATTTAAAGCATATTCAGCAAACATTTGACAGACTGAAAAGACACCATCTAAAACTGAAGTTAAAGAAGTGTTGTTTCGTTCAACCATCTACAAAGTATCTAGGCTTCGTTATAGATAGAAATGGTGTAAAACCTGACCCTGACAAGGTCAAGGCTATTCAATCCATGGCCGCTCCTAAGTCAGTGAGAGAAGTACGAGGATTTATAGGCATGGGAAGTTATTACCGACGTTTTATACCAAACTTTTCGAAAATAGCTGAACCATTGATAGAATTGACCAAAAAGTATGCAAAATTTAAATGGACCTCTGATTGCCAGGAAGCGTTTGACTTTCTGAAAACAAGTTTAACTGTTGTACCTGTGCTGGCCTACCCAGACACTGGTCTGCCGTATACTTTATACACTGATGCCAGTGACACATGTGTGGGGGCGTGTCTCACCCAAACACACAATAGTGAGGAACGTCCGGTATATTACCTGTCTCATAGATTATCTAATACACAGACACGGTGGTCAACAGTAGAGAAGGAAGCATTCGCTATTCACTACTCGCTTCAGAAGCTAGATCATTACTTGCACAATGCAGAGTTCGTTATCAAAACTGATCATAAGCCGCTTAAGTATCTATTAGAATCACCTATGCAAAACAAGAAAATTCAACTATGGGCTTTAGGGATAGCCGGATATAACTGTAGGATAGAATACATAGCGGGACCAGAAAATAGTTGTGCCGACCTTCTGTCGCGCACTCCTCAGAGCGTGGAAGTGTCAAGTGAGGACAAGTTAAATGGTGAACCAGATATCAGTGATAAAGCATTTGAAATTAATACTTTGAATTCCAATAAATTCAGCCCTAGGGAGTTCGCCAGCAGTAAATTAGATTATCAAGAAGTAGCTGAAAAACCTATCAGTGATATAAAAGGTTACGATTTAATTACAGAACAACTAAAAGATAAGGAAATACAGCAAGTCAAAAGTCAGTTAGAACAAGGGAATGCGAAGGGTCATGTACAAAGACATTATATGGTATTAGAGGGAGTTGTTTATTATCTATCTGACCCCGATGACGAACCAGTACTTAGGTTGTATGTACCAGAACATATTAGGTGGAAGGTAGTTACACAATATCATGATGAGAACGGACACATGGGCATAGATAAAACATTTGACTCCATTAGACAAAAATATTTTTGGCCAAACCTATATAAACAACTGTACGATTACATTAACAGTTGTGTCACGTGTCAGACTCGTACGCTAAAGAAAAGAAAACCAAAATTACAGGAAACGGATATACCGCCATATCCTTTTGCTAAGATAGGACTAGATTTATCAGGACCGTATCCAAGAACTCTATCCGGGAATAAGTATATAATCAGTTTCGTAGATATTTACAGTGGTTGGCCGGAGGCGTTTGCTGTGCCAGACAAGTCGGCAGAGAACATAGCCCACCTGTTAATTGAAGAAATATTTCCTAGGTATGGGGCTCCTTTACAAATTGTAACAGATAATGGGACAGAAAACGACAATCGTGTCGTGAAACATGTGCTCGAAAGTTTAAACATAAGCCATGTAAAAACATCTTACTATCACCCACAAAGCAACGCAAAAGTTGAGAGATTTCACCGAACGTTACACGACATCCTATCCAAAAAGATAGAAAATGAATTGACAACATGGGATTTGTACCTAAACCAAACGCTAGCTGCGGTCAGATTTAACATCAGTGAATCGTCGAAGTTCTCTCCATTCTTCTTATTATACAGCAGGGATGTCGTACTCCCCATAGATAGCTTGCTAAAACCTAGAAGGAAATATATGGGGGAGGAACAACACAAAATAGCTCTAGAACAGCAGCACAAGTCCTTTGTTTTAGTCCATCGGTATTTAAAGAAAGCCAAAAAGCGCCAGGCTAAGTACGCCGATAAAAATAGCCAGCCTCTAGAGTTCAAAGTGGGTGATCCAGTATATTATAAAAATCATTTAAGGAAAAGTAAGTTACAGGGTAAATGGCAACCTTACTATAGAATAATTGAACAGACAACACCTGTGACGTTCATTATAAAAAGCCAACTTGACGGGCGCACCACTAAAGCGCATGCTGAACACTTACGTTTGGCAAAAATAGATGAATGGGAGCTACCGACCAAGCAAGGCAGACAGCTTAGACAATCCACTTACGTTGTGCCGACAAAAGACAGTGACAGCAGCGAAGAGGTATCTTCAGACTCTGACTCTGATACACCACTGGCCAAGATATCCAAAAGGTTCCGTAAGGAGCGGGATAATTCCTCCGAGGAGGAGGATATTCCGTTAATGGAGTTAGCTAAGAGACTTCGACAGCGTAGATCAGAGGTTACTAAAAATGATAATGACCTTGAAGGTTCAGATGTAAGCGATGATGAGCAACAGTCCTTATATCCCCATAATGATAGCTCTTCAGAGCTTGATGACGAGGAATTAATGTCTGTTGATCATGTTCTTGAAAAGCCAAAGGTTAAACGTGGCAAACCTAAAACAAAAACTAGTAGGTCGGTTAAGAATTTGCTGGTAGCAATAACTGACTTATTATAGGCCTTGGTAATGTAAATATTGTAGTCTTTATTTCTTTGTAGGGAAAAGAAAGGCAAGATGAAGCTTTTCTTACTAATACTTATACTTGGTTTAACCAGTGCTATTATTGTAGAAGAAAATGTCGTTTTTCACAAGGTTAATGATGTCACGACTACCAGGTCAAGGTGGTTGGTCACTTTTGTATTGGATATGAAGCCCTACGAGGATTTTATGACTCGTTTAACTGGTGACATTGAAGTGGCAAACCAATTAGCTGCTACCGTAGTAAAGCAATTCGATTCACAAACTCTAAGAAGGACCGGGTTCGTGAATGTGTTTGTAGGTCTCAGATCTATGCTAGAAACATTAAGAACTACTCACAACACCTTGATGGCTAGCTTCCTAGATTATAAACTCCTGCACGGAAGGTCTAGGTCAAGGCGAGCTTTGTTACCAATTATAGGTAAGGCACTTGGCTTTCTATTTGGTACTGTGTCCGAGGCGGATCTCGATTCTATTCGAGACAATATAGCCCTGCTCGGACGGAACCAAAAGGACATTACACATGTCCTAGAAGAAAACATGTCAATTTTGAATATATCTAGAGTCGAGATTTCCCAAAACAGACAGGCAATCAATGACCTAGCAATTAGCGTATCTCAGTTGGATCAGAACTTAGTGAATATATCAGTATCCTTGCAACAAAGGATAGATGATTTGAATGGGGCCCTTCAATTATACGCACAGCTGGATAAGATAATTGAAGACATTAAGCAAATGATGCAAAAAGCAATGTTCTACTTAGAGCATATAAGTCTTCAACTTAATATGTTATCATTAGGTCATTTATCCCCTAGTACAGTGTCACCAGGTAATCTTCGAACGTTACTTCATTCGGTTAAAGTTAATTTGCCAAACGACTTAAGACTACCAGAAGATCCGAATGTCAGTCTATGGTACTTTTATAAGTTTCTAACGTGTACTACGGTCTTAGAGGATAGTAAGATATTGGTTATTATATCAATCCCTTTATTAGACGCCCAGGGGAGGTTTGATATTTATCGGGTCCATAACTTGCCTCTACCAGGTCCCACGAACCTAGTACCAGAGTCGCTAATGGCTGGTATGGTGGCGAATTATCAAATAGAGTCAGACTCGTTCGCAATAAACACCGAACATACGCATTACATACTCTTAGAACCCGATGAACTAAACAATTGCGTAAATCCAGTAATGAAATATTGTGGAATTAAAAGTCCTGTCTATCCGACAAATCTCAGTAAATTATGTCTAATAGCGCTGTTTACAAAATCAAAGGAAAAGATTAAACGAAATTGTAAAACCATAGTCGCTCCAAATACAATCTTACCTAAAGCTGAATATTTAACGGATGGAACGTGGCTCGTCGCTTCTCAAATGAGGCTACGCTTTACAGTAGCATGTAAACGGAACAACGGAATTATGCAATCTGGCGAACGTAGTATCCTTGTCGAACCACCATTGGGGGTTATTCGTTTAAATAAGTCGTGCACAGCCTCAAATGATTTCATCAAGCTTTTACCTTTCTACCAGAAAGAAAGTCAATTCAATATTGTCGACCCAATCGATGAACTGATAAAGACCTATTCAAATATTTCCAATATCGAGTTATGGGCGCCCTTCCACGCCGCATTACCGAATATTACACGTATAACGTTGCCGAAACAACTGAAGGATGTAAAGCACATTCCAATGAATCGCTTTATTGAAACATTGCATAACTTAAAGCCGATCAAACCTGAGAAACGGTTTCCGATATGGAAAACGGTAGTAATTAGTGCCGCTGTCACTATAGGCCTGGGGCTGGGTATATTCATTTATTGTTATTACAAAAGGCTAAAAGGGAAAAAGCACTGGTTGACCATGATTAGGTATGGTAAGAAAGACGTTAGAGCTGCGCCAAGTTATGAGGTCGCCGTTCTACAAGACAGGAAAACAGCGTCACAAGCAGACAACGTTAATCCTAGTGCTCCTGTGTTGAGTACAGAGACACCCGAACCACAGAGGGCAGTACCACCAATATACCCTACTGTATTTCAACTGCGGGCTGAGGAGACTGTGCAAGGACAGTGACGTCACTTCCTATGTCGCAGGGGCGTGGTTATCGCCTTCAGCGTAACTGCAGTGAATGTGGAGAACATACACCCAGACTGACAATAAGGTTGCATAGAGCAGGACTTGGGATTTAAAGTCCAACGTCAGTGGTGAACATTAAATCTGCGGCCAGACAGGAATTCGAGGACATTTAAATATTACAGCCGACTGGACACTAAGGCTAGTGTGAAAGGAACATAAGTGAACAAACTGTGGTTATCGCGTGGTCACCTCCTATGACCTTATCGGACTAATCGAAAACTTGTGCGACTCACCGATAATGTTCCATGGATGTACCTTGTTGAGGGGATGCTTGTGGATACCTGACTGTGTATATAAACTGTGTTAAAATATAACTGTGCTCTAAAGAAACTTTGTTGAACTTAATTGTTCTTTGAAGGAACTGTGTTAAATTTAAGCATCTTATTTTGTTATGTAAACATATGCATATCAATATATAACGGGATTGATATTTAGATTCAATGGCATTGAATCTTATGAGAAGGGGAGGAATGTAACAAAATAAGGGTCAATTACGTAATATATACAAACATATATTCATTATATACGTATGTATCTTATATACAGGAAAGTACACACAGGTCAGTCGGTGTATCCCATAACGACGCACCTGAGATCGCAGGTGGACTGGTTAACTCATTATAGGGGAATGTACATGTGTAACGTGAGGGTAATTACAGAAATGGCTATTGAGGCCTTTGATATTGACTATTAGAATTGGGATGTCAAACTTCGTTACGAAATTGAAATCCTGACCAGGACCGCCTAAATAGTATAGTATGTATCTTCAAGCTTTGTTCTCAAGTGTTAGTACCTGGCCAAAATCACATAAATTGACCATTAGAATTGGTAGGTCAAAATTGGGGAGAGGATGGTGAAGTATCGGGGGGATGGAGTGGTCACATGATCAAGAAATACACAACTTATGCCCAAATATGGTCACATTTCTTATCAGTTTCGTGTCAAAGGTTAAATCCGTATGGGCAGTGTGACCAGAATCTATAAATCGAGGTGTAGTTTGTTACTCAGGGAGTTTTGGGTAGAGCGATTAGACCGGCAGCACCTCTATACACTTTCTCTCCTCAATTCTCACTATTCGGCCCTGAAACCTAAAATTGTTTAAGTCCGTAGGATTATTTCACTTTTCGAACTTTTCGCCTCACCTGTGTATACTTCCTGGGATGATGCCTGTTGTGTAATTTAACGTCGATGTGTAAATAAAACTTTACGTTATAACCAAAAGAACCTGGGTTGGAATTTTATTCAAATTACGCCTGTATGGTGTTACACTAGATCAGACTTGTTCGGCCACTAATGACAGGCTCAGTTTATTACCATTCTATGAAAAACGGAGTTCGTATCAAATTAAAGGGGATTGGAACAACTTACTTCGCATCACTAATGCTTCCCAAATAAGATTGTGGGAACTGTTTCATACCGCTTTACCTAATTTTACTCTAGTTGAAATACCCGGGAAACTTAAAGAGATAGAACATATACCTATGAATCAGCTCATTAACGAATTACAAACTCTCAGGGCTGTGAGCAATAATACTGGGTTTCCCCTCTGGGGTATAATAAGTATTGGGATCGTAGGAGTAGGAATTATTTTGGCTATTTTATTTATGTATAGACGATATGGGTTCGGGAAGTTATGTAATTATGTAGATCGACTAGCCATGAGAGAACGAAAAAGGTCAGGTAAGCCAATCACCCAACCTCGTCTCGGACTGGTGACACTAACTGGTGCAGGAGTGGACACCGACGACAGCCCACGTCTATCCTTACCACCTGTCGCCGACGAATGTGTGATGACATTGTCCACACAACGTATGGACAATGACGACTCATCCCCAATAGCCACGATGGTCACCGCTGACGGTCAACAGGCTGTAGCCGTCCGCAAAATCTATCCTTATCTGCTTGAAGATCCTATCACCAGGACTTCCATCGTACCCAACAATCCAACGACCAACAATTCAGTCAACACTACAAGTGATGGCAGCTGCTGTTAAACGGAATGTGTGACGAAAGCGTAACTATAACTTGCAACTGCACTTGTGTATTCCAGCATAGTTATGGGACATCATCACAAAGTGAAACCTGGAAGTGGACTCCAATTTAAGGATGAGACATTCTGGGACCCACTTTCCACACATGGATACAGATGCAAGTCAATAGACACTGTGTATATAAATCAACGCGACTTACATTTGATGTTTCTGATGAACATTCATTGATAATGTTGTGTGTTTATTTAACGACACTATGAACAATGCTTTGTGTTTATTCAACGACACAAGGACGGGTAGATAATGAGGGTAGTCTAGAATTAGCGGATGAGGATCCCAGACTAACTTTTCATTCACCGATGCTGACAATAAGCCAACAACGGCATATTGAGTGACTAGGGAAAATATTTACAGATCTGTGAATATGAACATTGGGAGTGGACTTCATCTTATGGGAGAAATTCCGGAATCCACTTTCCATCCTTAGCAGAAAATCCATGTTTTTCTGAACTGTGTGAAATATAATGTTAACTTGAACTTTAACGCGCGCCGGAAATGGATTTCTACTATGGGCGAGTCCTACACATGATCCTGGATACAAGCTTGCAAAAATTGTTGGATTGATAGTTGAACGATGGCAAGCCGCCTATAAGCCACATAGTGAAATATCTATAGATGAGACATTGGTCCCATTCAAAGGGAGAACAAAATTATTACAATATTACAAATACAAATATATAGATCTTATTGAAAATGTTCAAAGAAGAGCAACGCGGTGCCTACCTGAATTACGGAATTTATCATATGAAGAAAGATTAAAAACAATAACACTAAAATGCCTACCTTGGCCTATAGACGCTTGCGAGGTGACATGATCGAGATATATAAAATGATCAGCGGAGTGTACGACAAAGAGTGCTGTACATGCATAAAGTTATGGGAGAACATGTCCGATAAACACAGTGTTAGAGTAAACTCAAAAAAACTTTCTCCACAAAGAGCTAAATCTAAACTAAGAAGTAATTACTTTTCTGTGAGAGCAGCACGCATTTGGAACACATTACCAGAAACTGTTGTATCTGCCTCAAACACGAACTGTTTCAAAAATAGGCTTGATAAGTTATGGGAAAACCAAGATATCATTTTTAATTATAGAGCTGATATATCAATATAGACTGTCTTAATAGTAATTCAACGGAACTAAAAGCTGGACATATTATTTTGATTTGTACATACTATATTTATTATATGAAATATCATGTACATATATTGTATGTTTTTTGAGACCAGAGTAGAGGATAGGTATATCCTGTTCTGGTAATAAACTTAACTTAATATATTCCGCCCGCCCCTCAGACCCTGACTCACAATTTGGGTTCTTCTTAGGACAGGGAATGTTTCTACAATATTTCATTGAAATCGGATCAGGGGTTTTGGAGTAATAGAAAATATTATATTGTTTATGGACGTAAGACGACGGGTGAATGTGATTTGAATAGGTCACCAGGAGACTATGAAACAAAACGGCCGAAAGGCAGCCATCTTGCATTTTGTGAATGGGGTTTGTCATCGCTCAGTTCCTCAGTATGCCAAGAACAAACTCGATGCAATGCAGCAAAAATGTGATGAACTAGAGGCATTGAGATGTTGATTCCATTCTCAGGACCATTGGCCAACGGAAATACATCATAGTATCTGACTTAATGAGCGTATCTACCAAATCCTAACAGGCAATGAAAGTACTGCGGAAAAGCAGAGTATACACCCGATGCGCATGCCAGGTTTGGAAACCGCCCAGGAAAAAAATGATGCGCCGTGTATTGTGGAACTACTTGCAGAAAGGCTGAGTAACGATGACTCGTTCGTAAGTCTTAAACATTAGTTACTTATCTCAATCTTTGAAACCAGAATGATAAATAATAATTTTCCTTGTTCTACTGATTTTTCGAATAGCTGCGTTACCACCATTCGTGAATGAAAGTGGGCGAGATTGATTGTGGGCGAGATTGCTTCTGTATGCCAATTAGATGAAGAGTCATTTCGTCTCAACAGGTCGCGAATATCCTATTGCTTATCTGTAATCAATCTTATTAAAATGCGTTTACCGTGTTTTATTTGACTGCTTAGCGTTACGGAACAAGATATAAAATACAACTTTTTTCATCAGATTGACGTACACATGAAACTTTCTGCGGGTGAAATCGTCTATTAGACGTGTATGGATGGAGTTCAAACGTCACAAAAACATGACCACTCACACATAGATTTATATTCTTACAAGGTACAGAAAATAAGTACAAGATTAACAATCCTTTGATAGTCAGCTCTTTCTACAATTTTTGCTGAAATAAAGTTCACAGCGACGCTTTCCTCATGGTTTACACAGGAACATGTGACGAACGCCTAATATCCGGACTAGAGACAAACTAATTCCGGACCACAAATTCCGGACTCACGCTATCACAACATCCCCCGGCCCCTCGGATTTCTCAGGGAAATCACTTAACAAACGAAGATCAATCAACCGTAGCAATAAAACAATTCAAAATTAAATTGTAATTTTGGATTAAATGACGGAGACGTCGAATTCAGTTTCAGGTCTTTATTCCGGGTAGAATATTTTCCCATATGACATATTCCATACAAAAGGGTACCATATGTGCTGCACATATCGTGAAATAATAGCGATTTATTTTTTACAAAAGAGTTATCTCCCTTGCGTGATCAGGTTCCATTGCAACATGCACAAAAATACCATATTTTTATCATTAAACTACTTCGCATTTAGTACATACGTCATATTTCATTTTGGACACTCATGTTTTAATGGGCTGATCATTAATAAATTAATTGGTTTCCTTACTGCGGATGAAGTCTTACTAAAAACTGCGTCAAAAACCAATTTTCAATCCGAAGTGGCAATGCATAACAACTACACAGCAGCGAAAAGATGACACGCCTCCATAACGAAACCTGAAATATATATAGCAAACCTTAGCCAATCAGAATGAACATTTGGGGATTGTTCTATTCAATATTTAGCTACAAGTAAAGAACCTCGTTTTCAACACCCAATGAAAAAGAATACCGTCATTTCTTGCTTTATTTAAAGGGGAAATTTCCCGGTGCGTACGGTAAAATCATCCCGTTTTTTAGTGATATGACTTGCTCAAGTCCGCGGTTCGGGACGATCTTATGCAATCCATACAGACAAAATAAATATCTATTTTTCTATTTTAAAGATATTTTTACTCAAGCTATTTTAAAATTTACACCAGAATTATTAAAACTGGAAAAGTTGGGGGGGGGGGGGGGCATAGTTTAACAAATGACCAATGAAGCAATTTCATTATTCAACAAGAGATCCCAGAGGGATCTTGGTGCCCACCATTGAACCATCTATGTTAGTCCTATGAAAGACTTATCTTTCCCCTACTTTTCTCTTCCTCTTAATCATTTGATAACATCAGAATTCTGTCTATTGACTATGAAAGACGTAATAATTTAAGAACTTTCTTAAATATATTGATGTATTTCAATAAAGCGATAACAAACATGACTGCGTATCAAAAGGGCTCATGGGGAATCGGCATTTAAAATTTCATTAAGGTCCATCCGGTACTTTCTGAGAATTAGCGATAACAAACTTTCACTATCAAAATCCAAGATGGCCGCCTGTTGGCCATGTTGTTGTCAGATCAGCTTAAAAAGGTTATAAGCATAACTAGGTCTCATGGGGAACCTGCATATAAAATTTCAGAAAGATCCATCAAGTACTTTCTGAGAAATAGCGATAAGAAGAATTATTTACAGATGAAGGACGGACGGCGGACCATGGACGAAAGGTGATTTGAATAGCCCACCATCTGATGATGGTGGGCTAATAAATGTCAAAACAACAAAACATCAGAACAAAAACACAACCCCAGATTACTTCAATTAAAAAATTTAATCATTTTTAAGAAAACAATTGTAAATGTGTGAAATATATCAAAAAAAGAAACATGTGTAAAATAATCATCTGCACCATGTCTTGGTCAATAAAACAAACACTAAACTATGGAATTTGACAATAAATTTCAACAAAACAAAGTGTATGTAAACGACTAGACTAAACTAAAATCTTAAGACTACAAAAATATCAAAAAAACATATTTAACCACCTGAAGACATTTACTACATATCACATTCAAATGCATTAATTTCCTGCTACAATATTGTGGATCTCTGACAAAACATTTGATGGTGTCCATTTATTCAGTCAATTCTTAAAAGCACAGATCGGTCTTACAGATATGTATATAACATTAACTGCATATCACTGCATATATCAAAATTAATAAAATAAGTAAAAAAGCAAACACTTGACTAACTATCTAAACAAAGAAACAAAACAGTTATTCTTCAGCCTTTATAGCTAGTACTGATGAAACAGATTTGGTTTTTCTTCAACTGCTAGGAAGAATATTTTCTTTCTCTTCATTTGTGTCCCTTATCTCATAATTTGCTTTCTCACGCTTGAAGGATTCCAGTTCAAGCAACCTATTCTGCTTAAGCATTATCTGTCTAAGTGCAGTGTTTCCTTTGTGGTTTGATCCACGAAAGTACTGCTTCGTAATTTCGTCATTTGATTTTTCCAGTCCTTGCTGTGTGAAGAAAGAAATGGCTCCGTGTCTCTGCATAAGTTCAGCAGTGTGGCATCTCAAGATATGGATATATGGCGTTATATCTTTACTTTGATAAACGTTAGTATATGCTTCACACCACTGATCTACAAGTTTCTGGAAATTCTCTGGGTCTGGATTGTCAGACTTTAACCCATCATTGATCTTGCGGAAGAGATTCCACAAATTTTGTATGTTGTCTGACCTTTCTGTGGAAAGCCCGAGGTCTTTAACGTCCAGCTTTTTAAGAAGTAATTCCTTCTCGGGGCCTTGCAAGTCACTGTACTGAAGCTCTGACTGCTTGTTGATATAAAATTCAAATTTGATACCAAGTTGTTGTAGTATATTTTCGAACATCTGAATATGTTTAAGATTTCTTTTGTCAAAGCCAGACTTTGAAGAACACTTGCGTACATTGTCCATAGTTTGAAGCTCTGACAAGAGAAGTGACAGAAGTTTGTCAGTCACTCTCAAAAACATGTGAAGTACGTCAATGACTACATCTTGGAGGGGAGTGTCAGGGAAAAGTGGTTCATTCACCATGGAGTAGTACTGGGTTTTGGACTTCTTGTGTAGTTTAAGTTGTTGGAAATCTGGATGGGTTACCCTGGCTCCCTTTTCAGGATTATTCATAGACCATGTCAGGCTAATATTACCTCTTTCCTTTCTGCTACATCTACAGTAAATGCAGTTGAACTCTGCTTGTATAGATGAAATTCCATTGGCCATAAGCAAGAACTTGTAATCTCCACCCAAATATATCCTTAATGTATACAATCTGCTGCCAATCTGCATTTCTGAATTTTGTAATTCATGCACCTCTCTCTGTAGATCAGCCAGAGCGACCTTAATCTCTTCATATCTCTCCTGGGTTTTCACAATAACAAGAGGGTAATTACCACTTGCAGACTTGCATCTAGATTCATTCAACAGAGTAAATGTAAAATTAACAAAGTTTTGGTGCTTTCCAACTCTAGTGCCATCCCCTGAAAGTTTGATTTTCAGGACAGAACCCAAGATCTCTGGAGAAATTTGACTAACAACATCATCTATTTTCTTTCGAAGAGATTGTTGGACACCCAAAGTGTCTGGGGTGTCAGATATTTCGTACTTTGAGTTTAGCTGAGAAATGTACTGACAAAGCGTATAACTACGTGGAAGACTTTTATAAAGCATACTGATCTCATGATATGCTTTTCGCGAAATATTGAAAACATCTACAATATAGACAAGCATATTGAGTTTTTCTTTTTCTTCGTCGGAAAGTTCAGAATTGCTGTGTTTTTTTTCTGTCAGGGAAATTGATTCACTGTCTCCATTAATTCTTTCTACATTCACAGACACTGCTCTACAATTAAAGTTTTCAAGGAAAGACAATGACTTTCTACACTGTTCTGCTTCAAGCTTCTTAATTTTTGACCGATGTGATGGGGTATAATCACCAAGAGGTCTTTTCCTTTTAAATGACTGAGATTTGCTCAAACTATTGATTTCACCTACACCCTGTTTCAGTTCTTGATGATTTTCAGCCAAAATTTTCTTCATGCCATCATTTTCTTGAGAAAGAACAGCCACTGAATTTTCAAGTTGTGTGGTTTTTTTTTCTAGTTCAGCTTTTTCTGATGTTATTTGCTCTATCTGGGCTATCATATAATGCCTATCTACACTTGCTTCCCAATTATAAAACTGTTTTGAAAGTTTTGTCTTAAACTGTTTCAGCTGCCGACCTCCATTTTTTTGAGATGCAATGTAATCGCGCCGTATCCTTTCCAGAACAGATTTGAGATTAAGGAGGTTGACTTTATCAGAAAGAAAATGTACACAAAGCTTATCTTCTAACTTTTGTTTAAATTCCTCAATTACAGCAGAAAGAGACTTGTCCCAAAAATGTTCCTTAAGGATAGACAAAAGCAGCTGTTTTGAAATAAGCATTTTCCAGTGACTGTTTAACTATATCATATGACATGAATATCAAGCTACAACATATCATCGTTCAGCAGACAATTAAAAATGCTCTTGTTTCCACTGCAGACAACAAACGAAAACACAAGGTTTGTCCCTCTCTCCTGTTCAACCATTTCCACATGATCTGGAAAAACTAAGTATTCTTTAAGTGGTTTTCGGTGTGTTAGATAAAAGCGTATTGTGCTGGTCTTAGCAAAAAAGTTGTCACCTTCTTCATTCACAACTCTGTAGTCCCATGCCGTCCCAAGGACTCTTTCCAAACACTGCCTGTTTGTAATATGATAAACTGTTTTTGTTCTTGTCTGTTTGTATACTGTTGCTGCTGAGGAAAGTTCTTCGAAGTCTGCCTCTACAGCTGCAATTCTTATGGTTCTGCGACTGTCTCTGCGGCTCGTTCCAAGTAATTGTTCTTTGATCTGTATCTGGAATTAAGAAAACATATATCATGTCAGAAAATGTAACAAGAACTTCCAACTGAATTTTAAAGAGCTGATTGTTATCTGAGAAAAATCAATAACAAACTTGAAAAATAACTCACAATACCTAACTAAGGAATAATTTCAAGCTTGAGGAAATTTACCTTCAACTGTGATATCACAACACTTGATTGGCAATGAGGTAGTTGAGGATGCCTATGTATATCAACTTTTTCCCGCCATTCATCATATTTGTGTGGCCAACCTAAAAAATACAATTCTGTGTCAGTTTACATATTATTCTTCTTTTAATACCATATCACTGTTGAGTTCAATCAATAACTAATTTGTGTTCAGAAATAACATTTACAGTTAAACCCAAGTTAAGTAACCTTCCAAAGGAACATCAAAATAGGGTCCAATAATACAGGTGGTCCTTTAATACTGGTTCAATAAACATGAATTTAGTTGTAGTTAGAAATAACATCATGGTCACTTACAACAGGTTTTTACTTAATACAGGTGGTTGGTAAAACAGGTTGGACTGCACTAAAGTATTATTTTTGTTTTTTTTTAATGTCATTATCAACAGCATGTTATTTTATAATGTGCTGTATTTACATGACTTGGAGGAAGCTGCCCCATGTAGGCCTTGAACTTGGGACTTAAAGAGGTGGTCCATGGTATATGTATACACCCAGTACAGAAATGCACAGATACAGGTTACATATTACTCACAATATTGAAAAAAATATATATACTTTGCCATGCTTAATGTCATTCACTTTTAACAGATTGCCAATATGCTATTTAAGGTATAAATGTTGTCACCATGAAATGTTTTATTGGTTTGTTTTTACTCATAAGTTACAATTGTTTAATATTGATCAGTTAACTTTGGTAACAAATATAATATTGTGCACTGCAAAGTTGTAGTAATTGGGACAGGATTAAGAAGTAGCTATAACCTGCCACATGTACAGTCCTTGCTTGATACAGTACTGTATGTGTAGTCACCCTTGTTACAGTGCCAAAACTGAAAAGAAATATGGTGGCATTATAACAAGAGTGCACAGAACAACGAAGAGATATATTTTCCTTTTCATTCAAATGTTATTAACTTTTTACCTATGTAATGAATTCTTGCTTTGTCCTCCTTTTCTTCCAAAACATATACAGGCCAAAGTTTTTTCGACTGTCGGGTGACTGTTACAGTTCTTACTCTTGGAATAAGTGGTCCTCTACTCAAATCACTGCAACAGAAAAAAAAATTATTGAAATTAAAGTAATCAATAAAATTCCTTCTCATGGTGTAATCAGTAATTTTTTTCATAATTTTATTTTATATATAATAAAATCTAAACCCAAAATACTGTCAAGATTACATGATGATCCTTGATCTCACATTAACACAATCCAATTGATTATTATAAATTTAATTATGAATCAAACTGGATATAAACTTCATTAATAAATCAACAAGAATATGATTGAAAACCTATATGTGTTAGTGTGAATGATCTGAATGTGATGCTGCAGATTATGTGAACTGCGTGTTGACACTGAAGACAAGTTCAACTTATACAATTTACATTTGTGCACTTTTATTCATTAACTTTAATGACTTGTACAAAAATATTTTAATTCAGAGAAAGGTCGCTTCAGAAGAATATGGTTTGTTACCAGACACTTTTGACTAGATTCTATCGCACTAACTATACTGTAACTTAGGGAAATATTTAGATTATATCTATTAGGCTAACAGGCTCATGCTATGAATTTGATGTAGTTCGACTATATATGCACTATAAAGAGAGTTGGTTGGTTGAAGAGTTTAACGTCTACTTGTAAGTGAATACTATATAGTGCATATATCGTCATTGCACGTAGCGACTACCTGAGGTTTACACTACTGAGGACTAAAAATAGGTGTATAAATTTATGTGTACACCGGTGAGCTTTCTCTGTTGATGTGAAAAACTTTACATTTCTAGCTAGAATTAGCATGAAAACTCATTTAAACATTGCTAAAATTATTGAAATAGAAAATTCTTTACTCACTTACCGATAATTACCCACCTCTTTGCCTGAAGGGTCATGAATTCTTCTCCGGCGACTTGTTTCTTCCGCCATTTTTCTCTTTTAACCTCCAATTGAAGAGTTCCATTTCAAGGGAGTTAACTCAGAAAAAGACAATTATTTCACGATATGTTTGCATAACTGTCATATTTCTTCCAATAAATGAAAAAAAATTTTTTTTGTGGTTTTTAAGCAAAAACATTATCATCTCTATCTAGAAAATCAATTGATTTATACAATATTGAAACATGAAATCATTTCAAGAATAAAATAAAAACAGAATGAAGCGTTTTTTGACGGAACTGAACTCCCGTCTATCCCGTAACACTTTTCCAGGCTCTTTTTAAAGTTTTTTCTTCCGACTAAATCTTAATCGCTGTTCATTAAAAAAATACACAAGGTCTAAAAATACGTATTTTCATATTTTTTGTTTTAAAAAAGATCAATATAAAATCAAAAAGCTAATTTGCTTCGATGTGATAGTTTTTTTTAAATATTCTGTCAGCAATCCTGACGTTCGCAATTTGTCCCCTCAAACGTTGGTATTGATTGGCCGGACATGAATCACAGTTATTGCTCGAAGTTAGTGTGTTTGCCTTCATTTATAATAATCCCAATTGCAACTAAATTTTAAAGTTTTTCGATTAAAAACTCCAAAAGCCGTGCGAACGTAAATTCTGTCAAACAGTGTCGCGATATCTTCCGACGTTCGCAAATTTTGTTTTTCACTTTACCATATGTTACCGCCCTTCATTCACATCGAAGTCTCGACACAAGGGGGCGCTGTGTTATTTCCGTAAACATGGCAGCTGTCATTAGCGGCACGGAGAATCTCAGTGGTGAGTTTTTGATGTTTTGGTTTTTCTGTCAACTTTTTTTACGTTCGCATCAATGACAGTTCGCACAGGGAATATCATTAAACGATGATTTGGGGCTGATATGTTGCAGGATTTTGAATTACGCTTTCAAGTGATATATTTTCGTGAGTGCTTTGAATTTACCGCCAGCTGGAGGTGAATCATACAAGGTTAGTGTGCGAACGTAAAATCAGTGACGGACACTTGATGAGCGAACGTAAATAAGTGACGGACATATCATGTGCGAATGTAAATGCATGACAGACATTTCGTGTTAACCAGGAGTTATGGTAAATATGCAATTCATCCGTGTAGTGATTTCATTATTTGTATTGTACTGTGTAACATGGTTAAGATTGTGTGGAATAGCGTAATTTCACTCAAGCTTACAAGTCCTTTTGATTCATTTTGGTCCAAGGATGAATAAGTTCTTGTCACACTTACAACAGAATGTGTTGAAAATATATTGACAGAGGAAACCTATTACCTATTGTCAGATTTTTTTCCACCTCAAAAAAGTCGAGAGCACTATAAAAAAGGATAATTTTATTTGAATTTTGCTTTCTGTGATTAGGGAAATTGAAAAGCACAGTGTAGAAATATATATAAACTATTTTAGATAAAACCTTTGACTTGAAAGTAAATTTTTACCTAAGGACCTGATATATGATTTTATTTTAAGTATGTGGGCCAATCCAAACCTTGTCATTTAACAATTATTTTTTTTCCTGTTACAGGACTACATAGGAGTAACTTATATAGACAATGGCTTAAAGAGGCTGATCCTGTCAAGTATCGTCACTATTTGGAAAAGCAAAAAAAGCGAGTAAAAGAAAAACGAGATAAAATAAAAAGAGAACTTAAAAAGACAAATCCAGACCCTGAAGTGGTTAAAGAGAAAGAAAGAATCCTTTCGTTGCAGAGAAAGAGACAAGAGAAATATGAAAACAGAAGAAAACAGAGTGGAACATGCTTAAAGAAATCACGAAAAGAGAAAAATGCATGTATTATTGAAACCAGGGCAAAAATTCTGCAAAGGAAAGAGTACAATCGGCAAGCAAAACGCAATGAACGTGAAAGAATGAATTACCAGAAGAAAGAATGGGTCAAGAAGAAAGACAGAGAGAGAAAGCGTAGATCAAGAGAGAGAAAAAATATTTCCAAGGCAACAGTTACAGAAGTGCAGGATAAATCCAGTACACCCTTCAGAACAAAAAAGAGTGAATGGAATATTACATCTAATGTAAGAAAAACACTTCCAAAGTCCCCAAAGAAGTTTGCCACAATCTTACGCAATGTAATCAAAAACTCCAGTCCACAGCAGAAAAAAGAAGTAAGGAAAACCATCGCTGATGAGTTCATCCATGTTCCAGAAGCTGGCCTAAAGGAAATGAAGAAGACAACTAAAGGAAAAAAGGCCTTGGTAGTCTTGGCAAGGTCTCTTGTAGTTAGATACAGAAATCTTAGCAAGCGCGCAGTTGCTACAAAACTGAAAATTGACAGAAAAAACCTAACAAAGAAAACTAAGAAAAAGAAAAGAAAATCACAGGATGTCAATAACTGCATAAAAGAGTTTTATAAACGATCAGATGTATCACGAGTCCTTCCAACAAAACGTTACGCCACCAAAGAGGGTCCTGGTTATTTGATGCAAATTTCCATCAGTGAGGCCCATGCTAAGTTCAATTTAGAATCATCAGTCAAAGTTGGACTTGGGCGTTTTTTAGCCAAAAGACCTAGAAATGTGAGAAAGCTTGCAGAAAAGTTTCGAGAGTATTGCTGTTGCGTTTACTGTATGAACGTCAGAAATAAACTATTAACATTAAATAGATGTTGTCCAAAGAGCAAAAAGGTGTCATCTGAAGGATCATTACTAAACATTCTACTTTGTCGGAAGTCTGACAATGAGAAATTTTTCAAACAGAAATGTGTCAACCGAGAATGTTCTGCATGCAATAATTTTGCAGAAACATTGAAAAACTACTACATGGACATCCCTGAGGAGAAAACATTCACATGGGTAAGATGGGAGTACCATAGCCAAGAGGGGCAAAAGAAAAGGATACTCAAGACAAAGAGTGGACAAAAAAGGGTAATATTGGAGGAATTCATTCAAGACATCTTACAGCCATCACAAGGAACAACATTTGTTTCCCACCTACACACTGCTAAATGGCAGGATTTTCAGTTTTCATTGATTAAGAATACCTTGCCAGAACAAACCCTCCTTCAAGTGGTAGATTTTGCTAAAAACCGAAGCATTAAGTATCAGGAAGAAATCAAGTCAGTATTTTATACTGTTGAACAAATCACTATGTATCCTGTTGTTTCTTACTACCACACTCAACAAGGTGTTGTCAGAGAAGCAGACATTGTTATATCTGATGATCTAAACCATGATTATCATGCTGTGGATTATTTTCAGGAGAAAGTTTACATGGATTTGAGTAACAGGATAGGAATCCCAGATAAAACTATTTTGTTTAGTGACGGTTGCAGTGCACAATTCAAGTCAAGAGGACCTTTTGGAATATTGGCCAAGATGGACAGAAAAGTGAACAGGAACTTCTTTGGCTCTGAACATGGAAAAGGTGACTGTGATGCAGAGATCGGAGTGGTAAACAGGGCCTTAGATAGAGCTATTACAGGTAAAAAAGTGGTTATAAACAATGTATTGGATATGTACATGTACTGCCATGAAAACTTAGAAATTGATGACTGTCTATCCAAGAGGAGGTTTTTCTACATTCCAAAATCAGAAATCCAAAGGCAAGGAAAGGAGAACCACACAAAGACTGTGAAAGGAACAAGGAAACTTCACCAAATAATAAACAACTCACCTGAATTGTCAACACTACTTGTCAGAAATCTTTCCTGCTTCTGCGAGTCTTGTCAGATGGACAGCCAAGGATATTCTTGTGTGAACAAAGAATTTGTTGCCCCTTTCAAAAAAATTTACCTCACTAGCAATTCAGGGGAGCCTGGAAGTTCAAAGAATATTACAGAAAGTGCTTGTGATGAAGGAAAAAGACAACCAAGTCAGAAACAAAGCGCCAACAAAGAAAACAATTCCAGTAAAAATGCAGCCAAGAGCACCAAGGAGAAGAAACCATCCCCAAAAAAGAAGACAAGAAAAAGGACCAGAAAAGCACTTCAACTGGTAAATGTAACACCTGAACAATTGTCCATCGAAGGGGATGAACGTGTGCTTTTCTTCAGAAACACTCTTTCCAGCCTCCAGAAATCATCATCATTTGATGAACTTCAAAGAAGATGCTTACATTTAACAGAAGACAAATATTTCCGAAGATGCCATGTACAAGTGGATGATACAGTAACAGTGGTCCAATCAAAATTGGTTGCTGATAAGGTGGCTCTAAGGTTACTGCCTGTAAATAATGATCTAAGCAACAGATTGCCAGTCAGAATTACAGGTGATGGAAACTGTCTGCCCAGGTCGGTCAGTGTCGCATGTTTTGGCAATGAGGAACACCATGAAGAGATAAGAGTTAGGATTGTAACTGCCATGTGCCTGGGGGAAGAATTGTATACCAACAATGACAATCTACAACAAGGCTTGGAATTTCCCAAAGGAGAAGGTGATCATCTAAGTGTCACATACACTATGATGTCTCAACTGTACACGGCAGGCGATAAAATCACACCATCTGTAATTAAGAGAATTTTTAGAGCAGAAGCTATGGCGGTTGTTAGAGACAAAGAGTACATGGGAATATGGCAGCTCTTTGCACTCGCTGATATGCTAGGAAGCACAGTCTTTTCTGTTTATCCAGACTTGGGGGGGACCAGTACCCAAAGCAGTATTAGGTCGGGAAATCAACCCTCTTGTTCTGCGACATAGGAAGCCTCTGTTCATTATGTGGACATCCACTAGAGAAGATCTACAAAAGGAAAATTGGATACCAAACCACTTTGTTCCTCTCATCCAAGTTTGTGGTCGGAATGAGAATTTCACAGATGACTCTGATGAAAATATTGAGTTGGATGACAGTCTCCTGGATACATTGCTTCAGACAGTTACTGAGTAAGTAATAATTGATTTATAATCATAGGTACTATATTTATATTTTGACTAATAGGCATTTAATCGAGGTACACACAGAAATACAAAAAGGGTAGGGATGTACAAACAGCCAAACATCAAAATCAAAAGGGTAGGCATGCACTGATTGAGATTTTTCTCCGTGTATTGCAGTTTCCCCTCCACTTTAAGACCCTGAAAAATCTGTCAATCATCATACCAGTACATTGTAATATCAATAAATATAAGTTATTCCTTTATACAAAGATTTTGATTTGGTTTCAGTTCACAGGAGATGGAAAGCCCAATACCAGTAATAGCCTGTTCACAGGAGCTGGAAAGTCCAATACCAGTGATAGCCAGTTCACAGGAGATGGAAAGTTCAATACCAGTGATAGCCAGTTCACAGGAGATGGAAAGTCCAATACCAGTGATAGCCAGTTCACAGGAGATGGAAAGTCCAATAATAGCCTATCAGGGAAACCATCAGTAAGTAGACTCGGAACAAAAGATAAATTCATTAATTTGCCAGATTTTTCTCTACCTTAACACCCTTACAAATCCTTCAGTTTTTATACCAGTACATTGTAATATTAATAAATGTTGTTCCTTTATACCTAATGATTTTGATTTGTTTTCAGTTCACGGTCTTTGGAAAGTCCAATAACAGCAATTTCACAGGCAATGGAAAGTCCAATAGCCAGTTCACAGGAGATGGAAAGTCTAATAGCCAGTTCACAGGAGATGGAAAGTCTAATGGCCAGTTCACAGGAGATGGAAATTCTAATGGCCAGTTCACAGGCAATGGAAAGCCCAATAGCCAGTTCACAGGAGACGGAGAGTCCAATAAAAGCCTATCAGGGAAACCAACAGTAAGTAGACACAGAACAAAAACAAAAACCATTGATTTATAATGTGCCTGTATGACCTGACTAAATTGCTCAAGATATCTATGAACAGTTGAAATTTGTAAGGAATTTTGAAATGCCGATCACCATACTAGTTCAGTACACTACTAGTGTATTCATACATATTATAGTCCTTTTTATATCATAAGTGCTGTATGAAAATAGCCATTCAAATTTTAGTAGCACTAGCTAGAACCCCCAGTTTCCATTGTGCTTGGATTGACTGGTTAGTGATCCATACGCATTAGCACACAACGCACACCATGCAGATATGTTACAAGCTAGCTAGCATACTACATAGGATGTCTAAGGATCAGATGGTGCATATACTACAACATGTGAAGTAAATACTGTATACCTGGATATTTTCGCCTTTTGAGGATGGAGAGAATACAACAGGAAGGAGAAAAGTTCATTTTCTAATTACAACTTTTTAAAGTAGATGAAAGTATTTTGCGTTTTACCAAGGGGGAAAGTATCCAGTGACGAAAATTTCCGAGTACATGTATATACATTAAATTATATCATAAACTAACTAGATGTCAAGTGAAGATCAAAAGCAAAGCATTGTGAAAGCATGCAACAGTGCATAATATATGTAACTGAGTTTAGATACTGTTAATGTACATTACAATATCCAATCCATACACCAAAATTAAGACAAAATGTCAATCATTATTTGAGTAAGACAAACATTCCTCATCCTACTTTGTGAATTAAAATGAAGGATTACAATTACAATGATGTCATGTTTTGTAATTGAAGTGTCCAGAGTCCAGCAATCATTGATGATGAGAATTTAGCAAGTGTGGGTGAACAGAATCAAGCAACCATGGACAACAGGTAATTGGTGTCTCCTCCCACAATTACATCTTTTACCAGTACCATCTCATGATAGATAATTGTTGTGTCCTTTATGTACTCAAAACCAATATATATTGTTATTATTCTAACAAAGTGAACACATGAAATTAACAATGAATCATACGAAGTCAGATTAAAAAAATTGATGTTTTTTTGTCAGTTTGATAAACGCTGACTATGCAGTAATTAATATTTTGATATCAGATATATTATATATTAATGCTTCCAGTTATTCCACTGGGCAATTTTTACTTATTGCTCATGGCAAAAAATCGTATCCTGCTGTTGTAAGTATATTGTTGGCTCCAGTTTTTTATGGTTACTTTTTCACTTGAGTAGACTTCTAAAGATCTACAGGACAAGTGGCATCATTGAAGATGTTTATTCTTTTGGAACCTCTGGTCTTATTCTCCTTGTAGTTTTGCAGGAAGTCTCCATGTAGATCTTGCCTTTGTTTCAAGTCTGCTCTTGTGTTGATTGTACTTTCAGTTTGTATTACAATTTCATTTGTATATTCTTTGTTCTCATTTGTTTCCAATTTTATACCCTAGCAGTCAGGGAAAAGGGTTTTAATGGTCTTGCTTTTAGTGTATGTACAGTTAATGTTGGCCTCAATTTTAAACAATTAGAGATCAATGTAAGTTCATGTTTAGTTTGCATTATTTAAAATGGTGCCACCCAGTACTATATTTGGTAACATTTGAACTAAATAATAAAGTGGAATAATATAGGCATAGTGTTTTATAACAATTAATCTTAGTCAATTTCAAAACTGTGTTTTAGAGTTCTACTTTGGAGACAGCTTTTCAAATTTATTGCGATCAAATAATATTTAACATCCCATACAATTCAATTCTTGCTGATTTTTGAATGGTCATTTATTGTTTTACAATTTACATATCAAGTCACCATTATTTAAAATCGCAGAAAGTTTATCAGTACATGTGAAGAGCATATAAATGTGCAATTTTCCAGCTGTGTTCTAATTTCAACATAACTATGCCATTACAGGAAAACAATTTTGCAACCTGTGAAGTGTTTTTTATGTTGCTTTTTTAGGTGCAGGAATGGCCGTTTGTCTCATTCTTTGAGAAGAAAAGAGGGGGTTGGGTGATGGGTTCATTAAAGCATGCCATCATCACCGCTGATATTTTATCTAAATTGGACCCCCCACAAATTGAGATGTATGGATCCAGAATGTTATACAAATTTGGTAAGACTCATTGCATTATAAGAATGTGAAGGTACTGGATCTAAAACCTCATTTAAAGTTTGTTCCTAATCAATTATTGCTTATAATCATAACTTACCATGTACCTATCCTTGTTAACTGTATATATTAATACTGTCTCCTAATCCCTGAATAAGTGCAAAATTTTCTCAGTCTTTCAACAATGTTTTTTTACCAAAAATAAATTATTCAATATAGGGCTCTAAATTGTATGAATTGTGTTTGAAATTTACATACTTATTCTTCTCATTTTTTTTACTTGCAGAAATGGTGTGAAGATGAGAACAGAAGAAATAATGAAATTCATAAATTGGAAATAAACTTTTGAAGAAATACATAAAAATGGATTTATTTTTTACTGTTTTGAAATTGTGCTATACAACCCGAATACGTTCTATCAATATGAAAGAACATTCCACTCTGCAGATGCAGCCATCAACATACTGAAGTTAAACATAATGGGTAACACATAGACATTCAAAACGATGAAGGCAAGCCTGTGTGCTCTGGAAGAGTAAATAATGCCTGCCTCACATGCAACACCAGCCATGTATTTATAGGTTAAATCTGGTTTCAAAGAGTGCGACAACTTGTACAATATCAAGCATTGCTTAATGCATTAATAATGTATTATTTTAAACACAGAAACGCCATCTCCATCAACAAGATCTTAATGACTATACATCTTGGAATTTCATGAATTTGACAAAGTTCTGTCAATACAATTGTGTTGATGGGCTGTTAAACCTAAACAAACAACAAACCTGAAAATAGAGTTCCGTCATCACCTGACATTAGCGTAAATTGTTCCGTCATTACCTGACATTAGCAACAAATAGTTCCGTCAACTTCTGACATTAGCAACAAGTTGTTCCGTCATCACCTGACCTTAGCAACAAGTTGTTCCGTCAACTTCTGACATTAGCACAATTTTGAAACCACAATATCTCATCATTGATATAAGAAAGCTTCAAGATTTAAAATAGTTTTAATGTCAAATTTTTAGATTTTTTATTAAAACATATTTTTAAAACTGAAGCTTATAAGAGATTCATATGAATGTGTATATCATCCAAGTGCTAATGTCAGAATATCCGTCAAAGATTCCGTCAAACATGACATTAGCACATGGAAAATTTAATTTAATCATAAAATGCTGATTTTATTGATTCTTGATAATTTTTTTACATAGTATTGATTTATTTTGGTCATATTTTCAGGTGATGTTAAAAATAAATGAAATATATTCACTTCAAAAACATTTTTATAATGGGAGTAAATGGTACACTTTCGTATGGAATATGTCATATAGAATAACAAATGAATACAACAGGGCTCCAAGTGGCATATTCAAAATACTACCCCTAATTCTAATGACCTCTAAATTTTATTCGTCAACCTAAGCGGGGTATTTTTTTTTGTTTTTGCTCATTAATTCCAAATATTTAAAACATTTTCATAATAATATATAATGTACTTCATTCAAGCAATTTGTAGTCGCGTATGCATATTATTTTAAGAATAGTTGTATCAATAATGTCACCGGGGTGTGTTGTGAAATATTACTCGGAGGCCAAAAGTTCAGTTGTTCGTTTTTTTAATATATACCACAGTGACTGGCAAATAAATTTTCACTATGGGACAATGGCCCTCCTTCTGCAAAATTTATCTGACATTTAAAAAAATCTATGTGACATTTTGTAATTTTTATGTGACATTTTTTAAAACATATTTAATAAAGTCAGTGACAACTTTGTCTTTTATCTCTTTATTGAGAACATAAATAAGTATAAACTGCTCACTCGGCAGTCACCTGTAAAACTAAAATGACTAGAATTGATAAAATTCATAATTTCGGACGGACTCCAACCAGAATTGCAGTCAGGTAAGTAAAACACAAATGCTGTATACTAAGTGAGTTCAAAATTGAGATCATAATGGATATCATAATGTTAATAATCATCAAGAAGTCCATTTGTGATGATACAATTTCCTTGCATTTAATTTCCACAACTTCAACACATTTTCTTTGTTAACGAGACCCCCACTTTTTGTAAATAATCGGGTTCTTATGAGCTGATCTAAATGCTCTGAACTGAGATTTGCTCTTGACTTAGTTAAGATTTGATTCTGCTGGCTGAATGTTCTCTCGCAATCACCTGTGTGAAGTGGAAGAATTAAGGCAATTTGGGCTAGCTTGATGAGTTGGTCTAGTTCCCGGTGGTGGAAGGTAGTTAGTAACTGCCAGAGCTCTCCAAACTTGTCCACTGGGTATTTCATAGATCTTACAATCTCCTTTGCCCTACCCCACTGAGCCTTCACAGAGATTTTGTTGACCTTGGGTAGAGAAACTGTGCCTTTGAACCTCTGAAAGTAATGAGAAATTTTGCATAAGGTCATACAGCAGTCCCGACCGCGTTCGGATCTCATTTTTCGCGACCTTTGGCACATCCCTTGGAGGGTTACCACATTTTGTGCTACTGTCTCTTCTTGGACTACACAGCGCGTATCCTGAACCGATCGTGTCCTTTCTCGAACTGTCTGGTGCTACATGTATCTTTGGGTTTTGGTTTCCTGGCACTAAACTGTATGGCTGCGCGACCTTTGGTTCATTCGCGACGATTTTGTGCGGTTCTTCACGTGTTCTCATGAGGTGTTCTGTATTGCGCCTGTATTCTCTCGCGCTGTCGCCTGCTTTGACGATATATGATTGTGGTGTTCTTGCTTTCCCTACAACTTCGGCAGGTTTCCACCCTGAAGGGGTTTGAATACGAATCGCGTCACCAGGTCCGATTTCTTTCCTGTACTTCGTATTCCAGTCATAATAATATTTCTGCTGTTGGCGGTGAGCCACAAGTTTTGATGTCACCTTACTCGGGTCAGAAACTTGAGGTTTCCGGAGATTCGGTGTAATAGGTAAGAGAGTCTTCCCTCGTCTTCCCATCAGTCTCTGCATTGGAGAACCTGTCTCCTCATCACGCGGTGTGTTACGTAGTTCTAACAAACTCAAATATATGTCATCCCCGGATTCTGTGCATTTCTTTATGATGTTTTTTACCATTTGGACTGCCTTCTCCGCCAATCCGTTTGCCTGCTGATGTAATGGAGATGACGTAAGATGGTTGATTCCATAGACAGACGTGAATGCCTTGAATTCTGCGCTCGAATACTGTGGACCATTGTCGCTGACTAGAGTGTCCTTGATTCCGTAACGGGCAATGTTTTCCTTCATGTGTCTAATGACTGTACTTGTCCTAGTATCTTTAAGTGGTGCTACCTCAATGAAATTGGAATAATAGTCAACTAGCACCAGGTAGGTTTTGCCATTGAGCTCGCAAAGATCGGTCCCTACCTTGCTTCATCGGAGTGATGGCACAGGGTGGATTATCATCGGTTCCTTGGGCATCTTGTTCCTGTACGTGAGACATGCACTGCATCTACCTACAACGTCCTCTATCTGCTTATTCATGCCAGGCCAAAAAACTAATTCCCTGGCTCTCTGTTTGCATTTGACGATCCCCAAGTGTGAACTATGAATTGTTTTGAGGGTTGCCGCCCTCAGGTCAGTAGGAATGCACACACGTTCCCCACGATATACAACTCTGTTGTATGTAGAAAGTTCGTCACGATAGTCCCAGAATGGTAGTGCCAACCCTGGCATATGACTTGTTTGAGGACCTTGAACTGGTTGTCCTCTCGGGTTGCCTTGGCAATCGTGTCATGGTTACCACATGATAGAGCCTCTACAGTCAGAACCATCATTTCATCGTCGATTGGCTTTTCACCGACCTCATCGAACGGTAGTCTGCTGAGACAGTCAGCTAGTCCTATGTGTTTTCCTTGAACATATGTCAACTCAAACTCATATGGCTGTAATTTGAGTAGCATCTTTTGCAAACGCATCGGCGCCTTGTGTATCGGTTTCTGCATAATGTTTTGAAGCGGCTTATGATCCGATTCAATGGTAACGTCAGATTTTCCGTACAGCAGTTTGTGAAACCGTTCGCAACCGAAAACTACTGCTAGCATCTCTTTCTCAATTTGCGCGTAACGCTGTTCAGCTGGTTTGAGGGCTCTTGATGCGTATGCCACAACTCCATCCTCTTGAATGATCGCTGCGCCCAATCCTTTCATTGACGCGTCTACAGTCACTCTTACCGGTTTGTGTACATCATAGTACCTCAATACCTTTGTTGAAGTTAGCGTGTTCTTTATGTTCTGGAACGCTTCCTTCGCTTGGTCCGTCCATTCCCACCCTTTGGCTTGTTTCAGCTCACGAAGTGGCGCATTGAGCTCACTCAAATTTGGTATAAATTTTGATACATATGCCAACATTCCAAGAATTGTTTCCAACTCATTGTGGTTCTCCGGGTCTCTCATACGCATGATCGCCTCAACTCTCTTCTGAGTTGGTTTGACTCCGTCTCCAGTTAGTTTGTGACCCACATAATCGACTTCTGGTTTAGCCAATATACACTTGTCTTTGTTTAGTTTGAGGTTGGCACACCTAGCCTTGCTCAAGACTTTCTCTAAACGGGCATTGTGCGCTTCAATTGTCTTACCGTGTACCAGCACATTGTCCACCACTACCTCAACACCATCCAGGTTGCCAAACTGTGTAATCATTTCGCGTTGGAAAACTTCTCCAGCACCTTTCAGACCCATAGGTAAACGTAGGTACCGGTAACGCCCAAACGGCGTGTTGAATGTGGTTAGAAATGAACTTTGTTCTGACAACTTTATCTGATAGTATCCCATGTTAGCGTCAAGGGTTGAGAAGTATTTGCTGCCGTGTACGCGGGTTACAATATCATCAATACTGTTCATTGGATAGTGTTCACGGAGTATGGCCTTATTAAGGTCTCCTGGGTCAATGCATATTCTGACTCTTCCGTTTTTCTTCCTCACGCACACCATGCTATTTACCCATTCAGTTGGATGTTCCACGGGAGAGATGATACCACATTTCTGCAGATTGTCTAGCTCTGCCTTTACTTGCTCGCGAAGGGCAACAGGTACTGGTCTCGGCGCATGAATAACCGGTGTAATACTCTTGTCTATCTTTATTTCGTACTCGCCCGGTATGCACCCAATCTGGTCACCTACGACGTCATCGTAGCTACGGAGTATCCCTTCCATAGTTAGCTCTACTTCGTTTACCCTGGCTAACAAGGATATTTCGTCAATTTTCTAAGGTGAGCTAAAAAATGCCGTTACTACAAGTTTAAAATGGCAAATGGTCACAATGCTGTTACTACAAGTTTCACTGACCATTTGCCATTATACATAGTGACCATTTGCCGTTAGACTCGCTCTGACCATTTGCATTTATACTTGTTTACTTACATCGCTTGCATATAAGCTCTCTTATAGGCAGCTGCCCTCTTCGATGGCAACAGGAGTTTTTCAGGAAAGGGCTTGATCTCTGAATTGACCAGGTTGATCTTCTCTGACAGCCCATTACCCAAACAATGTCAATAATGTTACATGCAATGTCCATTATGTTTTTCTAATGACTTTTTTACCTTAATAAACGCAAAAACTTAACGTTGAAAAAATACACCAAGGGTATACCATAATACGCCGTCATTCGACGGGCGTATAAAAACAAAAAAAGGAAGTATTAACTGGTTTATATAATGAATATGAGTCATTATCAGAAATTGTCAATATTGCTGTCTCATCACTTTAAACTGATTTTTGCATTTAGAAATGAATTGATAGTAATTGCAATTTTCACGTTGCTATGGCAACCAACCAGGTGATTTTCCATAGTTACAGTATTGAAATAATTGAATAATGATATTTGTACTTAAGTTTGATTCAATGACGTTTACTGTTCATGAATGTAAATTTTTCATTTTTTTCATATCTGAATACTGACAATTTCTGATAATGACTCATATATAACATATTTTGTGAAATAATATTGATTTTAATGTTCACTTTTACATCGTTGTCAAGACTTCGTTGTAGATACTTGAAAAGAGCATTTCCATGTCCGCCACAAGAGAATGTTCCCTCAACTCGAAGTATTTTCTCAAACCTCACTTTGTCTTCAGCTACGATGCATCTCTCTAGAAGTGCCTGATTCGTGCATATCAAGACACCCACAGCTGAGCCTTGCTTGATTGCTGCTGGCATTAGCATATATCTCAATTGAGATATCGATTGCGGATATAACAACCTCCCTTTTTTTATTTCAATAAGCAAGTGTTCTCTGGATGTGCTTTCAAGAACTATGTCTGGTACGAACTTGAAGACTCGATTAGTAATACAATCAATGTCCTTTAAAGGAGCTTTATAATTGCGAGGTGAATGTCTTGTCGCCGCAGATTCACTTTGCTTGGCAGGAGATTCCATTGGTGACGAGTCGGAATCACTGTCCTCAAATGTAACTTCAAAGGCTAATTCCCTAACTGATGGCTCGTTGACAGTTGCGGTACCACCAATATTCACCGCTTTGACTGAGGTGTCTGAGCTGAATAGTTGTGCAAGGAGACCATGTATCATTGATCTGCCCCGGGAGTTGGACATATCCGAGATAAAGCCTTGTGTAATTGTTTGTTGGTCTATGGATAATACATCTGAAAAGAATAGAAAGAACAAAGAATCAACAGATGTTTAATTTGGTTGCTGTATATTAGGCAGTACCCTCACATTTCTGTAGTGTAGTCTAGCAGTGGCACTAACTCAGTTGACAATATTTGAATTTCAACAATTAAAATTGAAAATGGAGGCAGAATAAGAATACAAATAGCCTTTTAACTTGCTTTAATATAGATATATTGCTGTAAAGTTCCAAGTCTGATGTGTATAAATAAAGAGAACAGCGTTCCGATATCCCCCGCCGCCCCAATTTTTTTTCTGCTATTGTTTGAGTTTTCAAAGGCAATATTCCTATACATATTTTGAATTCAACTTTTTTTTTTCAAATTTAGAGCGCTAACAAGGATATTTCGTCAATTTTCTAAGTTGAAAAGGGGCATAACTTGCACAAAAATATTCGTTCAGAACTCGTCTTCAAACTATCATGAGATATCATTGAGCTAAAGCTACTGTATAAATTTTATCCTAATCGGATGATAAATAAATTTGCTCGAGCGCTAACAAGGATATTTCGTCAAATTTCTAAGTTAACAAGGCATCGCAAGCGATACAAATCCCCTCGCGCCCCACTAAATGAAATCCACTGAGAAGTTCTGATGATGCCCTACAACTTTTTTTTCATTACAAATCTACACTTCTATGCTGTAAAGGATTAATTAGTATTATTATTCTAGTGTACAAAAACACTGATTAAGGTTACAACAATTAACACAATGACTATAAAATATCATAATAATAAAATAACGAATACATAAAATGCCTGAATCTATGATGATTGAAATAAAAGTAATATTTTACTTAGCACTGAGACAACACGTTGAGTGATCTCCCTGTTGCAAATGTCATCACAGCAGTTCTTCAGTAAATTAACAGAGGTTATGTTTTTGAATGAAAATGAAATTGAGCCATGTCAGTGGTTTCTATAATAATTAAAAAACAGGTTACAAACCTAATCTTGTACACTGCACTCCACCATAATGTCCAAATCATATGCAGTGTTGTAACCAATATACCAACTTGTACACACTGCGTGTGAATGAATTTTTTAACAAAGGGAAATAATTTTGTAAAATGGAACGCGGAATAAATAAATGAGTGTTATTAGAAAAGAGAAAACTCTTTAAAAAGAGACACGAGAGTTACGGTTCTTGTGCACTGCATTCCGCCTTGATGCATTTACCATGTGTATTTATCATAACTGTTTGAGAGTTATGCTCCGGACAAGGGAAAAATGAATGTTTTTACAAAGGGGAATAACTCTGTAAAATGGAATGCGAGAGTAACGGTTCTTGCGCACTGCACTCCGCCTTGATGCATTTACCATGTATATGAAGTTTGATGAATTAATCAAGAACAGTTTTGGAGTTATGGTCCGGACAAATATTACAAAGGGGAATAACTCTGTAAAAAGAGACACGAGAGTTACGGTTCTTGTGCACTGCACTCTGCCTTGATGCATTTACCATGTATATGAAGTTTGATGAAATAATCATGAACAGTGTGGGAGTTATGGTCCGGACAAATATTACAAAGGGGAATAACTCTGTAAAAAGAGACACAGGAGTTACAGTTCTTGTGCACTGCACTCCACCTTGATGCTTTTACCATGTATATGAAGTTTGATGAATTAATCATGAACGGTTTAGGAGTTATGGTGCGGACAAATATTACAAAGGGGAATAACTCTGTAAAAAGAGACACGGGAGTTACGGTTCTTGTGCACTGCACTCTGCCTTGATGCATTTACCATGTATATGAAGTTTGATGAAATAATCATGAACGGTGTGGGAGTTATGCTCCGGACAAGGGAAAAATGAATGTTTTTATAAACGGGAATAACTCTGTAAAAAGGGATGCGAGAGTAACGGTTCTTGCGCACTGCACTCTGCCTTGATGCGTTTACCATGTATATGAAGTTTGATGAATGAATCATGAACGGTTTAGGAGTTATGGTCCGGACAAATATGTACGTACTTACGTACGGGCAGATCCCTATATCCCCTCTCCGACTTCGTCGCGAGGGGATAAAAAGGGGCATAACTCTCACAAAAATATTCGGTCAGAATTCATCATCGATCTTATTTGAGATATCATTGAGCTAATTATTTTAAAAGCTACTGTATAAATTTTATTCGGATCAGATGAGAAATAAACTTGCTAGAGTGCTAATAAGGCGGACGGACGGCTGAACCCACATCCAGACCTTATGTAATACTTTACTTAAGTGGTATTTTTTTCTGTGAAATTGACCTTAAGTGGTACTACATTTTCTGTCGGTCCAAAAGGATTTCATGTGGTATTCCATATAGTTACCACTTAAATTCTGGGGGAAAGGAATCAGCAGCCTTAAGACATATAATCATAAATTTCTTGAGCTAATGCAGTCATAGAAATAATTTCTTAACACTGATACACAGATTAACATCTATTAAGTAAGGCATATTCCATATTTATGTGTATGTGAAGGTAGAGTGAATTGATATAATATGGGTGTTTGAGTTAAAATCACATGGGCGTACCATTGTCACTTTTATAACTAGATGTTGTGGGGTCTCAAAATTGTTTCCACCTCCTCTACATTTAAACATGGAATCGCCCTTAAAAGAAAATAACATCAAATAATAAAACTCAGACACATACTTAATTTTTCACCTTTCATTTTTTTTTTATAATATTGAATCATTCAATTTACAACATGTTGATCTGAATCTAAAATTATGTAATATTCAATCTGAATCATGCATTTTCTAATATAACATTCAAACTTTAATTTTATTTGGAACCTCTTTCCAATTTAATTAAGGTAAAATGATAATATCATATTTATTTCAACTTCAAGATGAACATTCATTATAAATGATAGTACATTTATCAAATTTCCTTTTTCGGTATTACATGTACACTAGAAAGTATCATATTGCTTCAGAATGTAGATTACTTCAGGAAAACTATACTACCCTTTCTGAGGTAGTATATACCCCATTATCTCAGGACGTATATACCCCATTATCTCAGGACGAATATACCACATTATCTCAGGACGTATATAACACATTATCTCAGGACGTAAATACCACATTACCTCAGGACGTATATACCACATTATCTCAGGACGTATATACCACATTATCTCAGGACGTATATACCACATTACCTCAGGACGTATATACCACATTATCTCAGGACGTATATACCACAATATCTCAAGACCTGGTACCATATATCTCAAAACATGGTACCCCTTTATCTCAGGACGTATATACCACATTATCTCAGGACGTATATACCACATTATCTCAGGACGTATATACCACATTACTTCAGGACGTATATACCACATTATCTCAGGACGTATATACCCCATTATCTCAGGACGTATATACCACATTATCTCAGGACGTATATACCACATTATCTCAGGACGTATATACCCCATTATCTCAGGACATGGTACCCTATATCTAAGAACATGGCACCCCATTATCTCAGGACGTATATACCACATTATCTCAGGGCGTATATACCACATTACCTCAGGACGTATATACCACATTATCTCAGGACGTATATACCACATTATCTCGGGACATGGTACCCTATATCTCTGAACATGGTACCCCAGTATCTCAGGACGTATATACCACATTATCTCAGGACGTATATACCCCAGTATCTCAGGACATGGTACCCTATATCCAAGAACATGGTTCCCTATATCTAAGAACATGGTACCCTATATCTGAGAACATGGTACCCCAGTATCTAAGGATGTATATACCACATCATCTCAGGACGTAAATACCCCATTATCTCAGGACATGGTATCCTATATCTCAGAACATGGTACCCCAGTATCTCAGGAAGTATATACCACATTATCTCAGGACATGGTACCCTATATCTGAGAACATGGTACCCCAGTATCTCAGGACGTATATACCACATTATCTCGGGACATGGTACCCTATATCTCTGAACATGGTACCCCAGTATCTCAGGACGTATATACCACATTATCTCAGGACGTATATACCCCAGTATCTCAGGAAGTATATACCCCATTATCTCAGGACATGGTACCCTATATCCAAGAACATGGTTCCCTATATCTAAGAACATGGTACCCTATATCTGAGAACATGGTACCCCAGTATCTAAGGATGTATATACCACATCATCTCAGGACGTAAATACCCCATTATCTCAGGACATGGTATCCTATATCCAAGAACATGGTTCCCTATATCTAAGAACATGGTACCCTATATCTGAGAACATGGTACCCCAGTATCTCAGGACGTATATACCCCATTATCTCAGGACATGGTACCCTATATCCAAGAACATGGTTCCCTATATCTAAGAACATGGTACCCTATATCTGAGAACATGGTACCCCAGTATCTAAGAATGTATATACCACATTATCTCAGGACGTAAATACCCCATTATCTCAGGACATGGTACCCTATATCTCAGAACATGATACCCCAGTATCTCAGGACATATATTGAAAAAGTTACATCAGAGCAAACTTAACCGAAAAATCAGAACCTAATAATTTGTTGGAATGAAATCATCAAATTGCTGAAAGTCAGTTCATGTCTCCTTCAACATGTGGAACTAAAATAATCTTCCCAAACTTAACAAAAATCAACAAAGCATAATGAACTTGCATCAAACTGCTATGCATTCTGCATGGCACATGCTAAAAGGGTGATCCATGACAAAAACATATTCCATCAATTAAAAAAATCTGGTGTATACCATAGTACAATCTTCATTTTGTTCTATGCAAAACTGATCTTTTCTCAACACATCTAGCAGGCCAGATCAAATATCAAGTCTGTACACATCCAAAGTACTAAGTATTCATTTGCAGAACAAATGGCATGCATGTAAAACCTACTTCTTCAGCATGCGCATTACTTTTTTCTTTATAGTCTCCCAATTTCTTTTATGGACAAGTCCATTATTTTCACGACTTTTCTTTATAGCAGCAAGACATTCCTTCATCACTGGAATTTTCTTAGTTTTCATGTTTTCTTTGAAAAGCTCTGCCGCCTCTGTTTCTTCTTCAGCTGTCCACAATTTACGTGTTGTGCAAGAATTTGTCCTCCTCTTTTTGGGGGGAATTTCGTCTCTCTCATCTACAAATTATTACATGTAATATAGGTTAATTGACTGTCCGAACAACAGGTTATATAAACCTAAAATTTACAGCAAAACGAAATACACAGCCAGCTATCAGGTACTTATGATATTTAGTTTCCGGCATTTTGGAACATGAAATATTTGTCCTATGTACACATAGCATATATAAACAAGATATGTTTCATGCATGGAGGTTTTGACCACAGAAATTGTAGCATGTAAGCCAGCTAGTACAAGAATAGGATACAAGGATCCTTTCCAGTTTCGAAAACCAGCAGACAACTGGAAATTTTACAATGCAACTCAATTTTTTTGATACTTCAATACATATTTTGAACTCTTGATGATTGATATTTAAATTTTGAATGGGAGAATAGACTTTCTTTCTATTTGTTAGAAATCTCTGTATTATAAACCTTAACAAGGGCAACGCAATGCATAGCATTCCCGCGCAAACCCATATTTTCTGAGATAACATATGTATACACTGTGACCTTGACCTTTCACCTTCAAAATCAATAGGCATCGTCCTCCCCTCGTAATTGATATGTGTTCCAAGTTTGATGAAGATATACCAAAGGGTTTGGTTTCTATTGTGTTCATAAGGTGTGTGACGCACGCATGGAAGGAACTAAAGCGGCGTTACTATATCCACTTCGAAATGCATTGCGCGGGGATAATTAAGCACAGTCAGAGTTCGTACACCTCTTGCTTGTGCTTATGAATACTTTTCAAGTCGGTTGACAGTTTGATGTAAAAAAATTCGCGGACTTAACTGACGGTCCAACAGACCCATTATACTGACAGTGGTATGAGTGTACAGCAGTAAGAGATGTTATGTTTCTACTCTGATAATGACTTACAGTGTGTTGTGTTCTACTGCTAAACCATAACCACGGTGACTGTTTATTGTGATTCGCCTTACAACAGAGAGTGGATTTTTTGTGTGTGTGTTTGGTGGTGTTCTACCGCTAAACCTTTACCACAGTGACTGTTTATTGTGATTCGCCTCACAACAGAGAGTGGATTTTTTTTGTGTTTGGTGGTGTTCTACCGCTAAACCTTTACCACAGTGACTGTTTATTGTTATTTTTTGTGTTTGGTGGTGTTCTACCGCTAAACCTTTACCACAGTGACTGTTTATTGTGATTCGCCTCACAACAGAGAGTGGATTTTTTTTTGTGTGTGTTTGGTGGTGTTCTACCGCTAAACCTTTACCACAGTGACTGTTTATTGTTATTTTTTTTGTGTTTGGTGGTGTTCTACCGCTAAACCTTTACCACAGTGACTGTTTATTGTGATTCGCCTTACAACAGAGAGTGGATTTTTTTTTGTGTTTGGTGGTGTTCTACCGCTAAACCTTTACCACAGTGACTGTTTTTATTGTGATTCGCCTCACAACAGAGAGTGGATTTTTTTGTGTTTGGTGGTGTTCTACCGCTAAACCTTTACCACAGTGACTGTTTATTGTTATTTTTTTGTGTTTGGTGGTGTTCTACTGTTTATTGTTTATTTTTTTTTTTGTGTTTGGTGGTGTTCTACCGCTAAACCTTTACCACAGTGACTGTTTATTGTGATTCGCCTTACAACAGAGAGTGGATTTTTTTTTTGTGTTTGGTGGTGTTCTACCGCTAAACCTTTACCACAGTGACTGTTTTTATTGTGATTCGCCTCACAACAGAGAGTGGATTTTTTTTGTGTTTGGTGGTGTTCTACCGCTAAACCTTTACCACAGTGACTGTTTATTGTTATTTTTTTTGTGTTTGGTGGTGTTCTACCGCTAAACCTTTACCACAGTGACTGTTTATTGTGATTCGCCTTACAACAGAGAGTGGATTTTTTTTTTGTGTTTGGTGGTGTTCTACCGCTAAACCTTTACAACAGTGACTGTTTATTGTGATATTCATTGTGTCCTTTCTGAAGATAACCATGGATAATCTTTGTGCCAACTGCGGAGACAACTTCAAACAGAAGGTCAAAGGTAAAGGATTTTTCAGATTTTCTCTAGAAACAACTTTACCAAAATCTGAAGTTACGGGAAGAGAAGCTTTGTCGTCCATATCAAATGCAAGCTTCACACCGGTTTCCAAAAAGCGGTCTGGGAAATATCTCTGTCCTTCCTGCTGGAGTAGCCTTTCTGATAGTCGGAAACCCGTAGATGACTTCTGGAGTCGTTCAAGGAAAGGTTCATATATACATTCCAAAAATGAAGATAGTGCTATGGTGATGCCTTCGGCTTCCTCACAACACTCGGTCACAATTGCAAGCTCTAATACTCAACAAAAAACCAGCACACCTTTGAGGCGAACAAAATCAGGGATTTTCGTGAGGAAAACAGCGCATTCTTCACGATGGGATCCAATTATACACAACGTCCGCACACGGAGATATTCCTCTGCAATTAGAGGGTTATATAACGAAACTACTGGTTCAAGAAAGCACTTTCAATCGGTTGTAAGTAAAATTGTTCGCGGGGAAATTCAAAAGCTTCTAAAGTCTGATTTCCCCTTGTTTAGGGACGTGAGCTTAGCAAATATAAGTTCATTTTCGTGGAGTGAAACACTGGCGACCTTTGCAACCCTTGCACCCTTGACATCAGCTGTTTTGACTGGGATAGCAACGACAGTTAAAGGTGCAGAAACACTCATGCGGGGTCAAAAAACAAATCTCAAACCAATGGTTGGATGTGCTTTAGCTACACTCCTACACGCAAAGGCCCCAAGGAAGGCAAACTTTTTACCTACACTGTTTTCTATACAGTTATGGAGAGGAGGTCTGAAAAAGGATACTTTAAAACAAATCAGTCAAACAGGTTTGTGTCTAGGTTACAAAGGCACTGTAAATGCCATTGATCACATCAGAAAGTCTTTTGACGAAGTGGCAAAGGCAACGAAAGAAGAGCTTCACGAGCAGCTTTCTTCTGGTGTGACAGAACAGCCGACCACGGATGAGGATGAACTTGAGTTGTCCACCGCCCTCTCACACACGATTATTGATGAGGAATTGCAGGAAACTGATAATGAAGAAGAATGGGAATGGGAAGATTCGGAAGATGAATCATATGATGAAGGGGAGGGGGAGGAGGTTGATGAAGAAGATGATTTAGATTTAGATGAGTTTTTTGAAGAGTCTTTCGATGAGAGGGAACCAAATGAAATGCACTTAGACTTAAGTGGCATCGCACCTGTTCATGATGATCCAGACACAGTGTTAGAAAATGTCGCGAAAGAACTTCATCCTGGTTTCACAACTTGCTGGGACAACGTTGGAAAGAAGGTAGTCACCAGGAACCCTTCAGTAGACAGAACTAATACTTACATGAACATGGCTCTGGGTTATATGGCTATAAATAGAGTACCTGTTACTCATCTTCAGGCATTTGATGGTAACACTCCCGCAGCACAACTCCCGCTAGACACATTCGTCCCAAATGAAGAAGACTTTAGCGAGAGGGATTTCCGCATGTCGACTATCATAGGGCGGATACTGACACGACATATTCCATGGTTCCGGGACAATTTCCATGACTGTGCCATTCCTCATATTATGCATATGCATTCAAATGAAATGAGGAAGAAGTCAGTCCTGGTGAATTTAGGAGTTTTTGACGAGAACCCATCATCAACAAATGGAGCTATAGGAATTTACAAAAAGATACAAGAGTATGTGCCTTCTGTAGATGGCAAACCATACCCTACTGTTGTGTATGGAGACGGCTTGAGTTGTGAGAGGGGTAATGGTGCGCATAATGCATGTTCAGGTGAGCTTGATCCGTGGCGGCGACTGGAAGGACTTCAACCTTCTGCACAAGAATTCCACAAGGAGATGCTTTTACTCCAGGATCATTTCAAAGAATTCGGTAAAGAAAGTGCTGCCGAGTTTGGAACTTTATTTTTTCTAAAAAATATGTTTAACTTCCGGTCTGTTAATGTGAATGATATCGGCAACTGCTTTTCCGATGCATGGGAACTCATGTGTCTTGCGACTGAAGGATATGTATGCTTAGCATCAATTGAACAGCTGTGTATGGATTCCATAGATGGCAAACCAAAAAATGCGCCTGATGGAATAGAGGAAGGCGATGAAGAAGCCAAAGAAAAGTATCTAAAGGAGGTTGAGGATCAGCTTTTCAGATATTTTCAGGGGAAGTTCGTGTCAAATGATTCCTCTTACAGCTACTGCAACTGTGGCATAAACCTTGGTGATGATGAGCCGATGGTAGGATGTGCAGCAAAAACTAAGTGTTACGGTCGAGAGTGGTACCATCTCCGCTGTCTTGGTCTCCAGCTTGAAGAACTACCGAAGGGGTCGTGGTATTGCAGTGATGCGTGTGCCAAGAGGAAGAAAGGAAAAGTGCCCAAGTCAAACAAAGATCCAGTGGAGATTTACAAGAAAGATTTCAAGGAAGAATACTGCAGAGCTATGGTCTGGAGAGGTTTAAACCTGCTATGTCGACGGGATGATGTCAGGGAAGGCGACGGCGAGGCCATGATACGATACTGGAGGTTTGATTTGCAATATTTTCTCCAAAAGAAACATCCAAAATATGTTATTTTGGCACATAGGCTTTTATGCGCTACACATGGATGGCTTCCTGAGAAATTAAAAGAGGAATTGATTTGGAACAGAACGGTAAATTACAGTGGTGGTGTTGGACGTAACCTTCCAATGGATCTTATGAACGAGTTACTTAACAGGCTCTTCAAGGATCAGCTGGAGAATGCAAAGGGAAGATACACGGACGAAACAATTCAAAGATGTAGCCAAATAATCGGACCTCTAGGGGAGTGTCTGGATGACATCTTTGACGAAAAGGTCATAGAAAATGAACTGTACCGCCATAGAAGACGAGCTCGTAACAGGGACGCAAATGTAAAAAAGCTTGTTAACTACATGCTTAATGAAGATCTGTTCAAAAACATTTCAGGACGACAATTCAAAGCTTTTCCAGGTTTTGAATACAAAGAGGATCTTCATTTGGCAGGAAAATACCAACATAAAATGGTCAAACTTGCGAGCGCGTTGGATCAAAGGAATGACGTCATATTGAATGAGTAAAAATGCTGGTATTGAGAACAATGCGCGGAGCAACATGCATCCAATTTCCATGGAAAATTGGTAGTTTTTATATTCTATAAGTAAGTTCTAATTGTTTAAAATACATTAATTAACAAATTTCACATTTATAAGTCCGACCCTTTTCTCCTCATAACAATTTCGCGTTCAGTAGGCAAGACTAGATGCCCCTATCAAAAACGAACACTGTTGGACGAAGCTTACCGAGCAGTCACGTGGTATTTATAATTTCGGTTGTAATGTTGTATCAGCTTATCCACGGAGATGTTAAAATCATTATTTTATGCTGTTTTCTCTCATCAACCTGGATTTTATAATGGATTTTTCAAAAAGAGGTATTAACACGACATCGCTGGTCATTTAAATGTAAGTAAAATTGATAAATAATGCTATAATCGGAACTTTGATTATTGGCCTGTCAGCATCGGGTAAATCGCCTATGGGAAGTTAGAGGTTACACGGCGCCTATCAAAAGTGTCTCGCCGTGTAAAACCTCTAACATTGTTGGAGTAACACCATATATACACCATGTTATGAGGTGTACACCAGAGAAATGTAAGGGTAGACAGATAATATAGAATCACCATAAAACACTTACTGGTAAAATCTGTCTTGTAGTTCCATGATGATGTTGTTTTTTCAAAGTACAAGGATTCAAGAGGCTTCATCATGCTAGTAATAGTCTGTTTTATTTGATCAGGAACATGTTCAGCACTGCTCATTTGACTGTGACTGTGCAGACCCAGCCAGTCTGTTATACCATATACACTCTCGGCTTCTTTGATGCAAACAGGAATCACCGATCTCCAATGCCACTCAGAAACGCCTAGCTTCTGGGCTTTTATTGTGCATGCTGGGAATCGACATTGCTGAAAACAGATATATATTAGTTAGTAAATATGAATGCATAAGATAAAGAAACTAGAGATTTTGTGATTGCGGGCAATCACTGAAGATGCCTCCGCTTAAGAACAATACTGACTGGCAAGGGTGCAAGTATGACCTTGATATAACACACGTCAATGTAATACGGGTTTGAATATACTGCAGTTGTTGTATGGCTCCCATTTCTAATCATTTAAACATATTTATGTATATAAAACCTCGATATAACGCGACCTTACTAATAACATGGGCCAATAAGATGGCTCCCAATAAAAGGGTTATAATGAGGTCCTATTGTATTACTGTATCTAGTAAACACATGGTAAAATGATGAAGCGGATTTTCGAAAGCAACATTCCTCATGAATTGAGCCATGTAGGTGTTCAAAAGTTATCAGTTGGAAACCATGAATTCTATAGGAATTTGGTTAAAAGGGGGCATAATTGCGCCAAGAATAGGTGGAAGTAACCAAAATCGAAGTTGACCTGTATATCAGGAATATATAGCTGTGTACCAAATATGAATTGAATCCCTGAAGGCATTCAAAAGTTAACAGTCAGACACCATGAATTTGATAGGAATTTGGTGCAAAAGGGTGAATAACTCCCTCAAGTCAATGTTATTGATTTACTATTATTATAGACAAACCCCTGTGGTTCACAGGTGCTCGGGTTATATAATATAGCTAACAAGTTTAGCACCCCCACTATACTAATAAATCAAGAAGGTATGAAAGCCGCCATCTTGTTTTTTATAGGAGGCAGCCTGCACGCTCTATTTCATAATCGATTTCATAACTTTAACCCTTTGCAACATAACTAAACCCTGGGGTTCGGTTAGGTTGCAATCGGCCTATAAATTCAACCTTTTGCAACGTAATCAAACCCTAGGGTTAGATTATGTTGCATACATCAAACCCCGTAGCAACATAACCTAACCCTGGGGTTTGATTATGTTGCATCAAGAAAAACTAACCCCTTTAGCAACATAACCCAACCCTGGGGTTAGATTATGTTGCAAAAGGTTAGAATTTATAAGCCGATTGCAACATAACCCAACCCTGGGGTTAGATTATGTTGCAATCGGCTTATAAATTCTAACCTTTTGCAACATAATCAAACCCTATAGCCAAACCCTGGGGTTTGATTATGTTGCATCTTACGCAAGTAGTACTTTAGTTGAACTTGCAGTTACAGATTTTCATATTTGTTTTTACTTTTCTAACTAGAAATTTAGAGTAAATCATGTTTGCTTCACTGACTTCTCTATGATATATAGTCTAAACCAATGATTACATAGTAAATACATTGTTCTACTTTCCTACACAAAAAACACAACACAGGTAATTATAGAACCACATTTTATTATTTCAGAATGCCGCGAAGAATGAAAACACGTAAAGCCGCAAAGACTACATATACAAACGAGGACAGCAATGACTCAAACATTACACAGCTGCCATTAGACAGGAACGAACAACATTCCAGTCAACAGATGAGTGAAAACGAGTACTTAGGAGTCAGCACAGAAAATCAGGACAGTAAATTACCACAAGATCACAGTGATGAGATGGGGGACATACAACAGCAAGACAGTAAAGGGATAAGTGAAAACAACAATAACACAGAAATCAGCATAGGAAATCAGGACAGTAAATTACCACAAGATCACAGTGATGAGATGGGGGACATACAACAACAAGCAAGTATAGGGATAAGTGAAAACAACAATAACACAGAAATCAGCATAGGAAATCAGGACAGTAAATTACCACAAGATCACAGTGATGAGATGGGGGACATACAACAACAAGCAAGTATAGGGATAAGTGAAAACAACAATAACACAGAAATCAGCATAGGAAATCAGGACAGTAAATTACCACAAGATTACAGTGATGAGATGGGGGACATACAACAACAAGCAAGTATAGGGATAAGTGAAAACAACAATAACACAGAAATCAGCATAGGAAATCAGGACAATAAATTACCTCAAGATTACAGTGATGAGATGGGGGACATACAACATGCCAGTAAAGGGATAAGTGAAAACAGTAATCTACCACAAGATCACAATTATGACAATGAGGAATCTGATTATGACGACGACAGAGACCAAGACTATAAGCCTGAGGCCAGTGAGGAATCTGATGACGACGAAAATGGGGGACAAACCTATGAGGCTACGTACAGACATACTAAAATACCAATCAAAACAGACTCAAAATATAAACGTGTATATACAAAGGAACGCACATCAGAAATCCACATAAAAAGGACCGTGTCAAGAAAACAGACATCTGTCAATCGGAGGAAGCGAAAGCTTTGCGACACTTGCGGCATTTCTGTAGTTGACATGGCAAGGCATCAGAGGAATGCGGATGATAAAAATAACCATTTTGAAACTTTGCGGGCCGCAGCCATAAATAGAGAAAGGACAACAGAGCTCAAACGAAAGGAGTCTTGCTACTACAATTGTCCAAGGGACGGCTGCCCAGCGCGTGTTGTCCGTTTAGCCAAACATTTGAAAACCGTCCATGGGTTGGAAAACTCATTAATTCGCAAACTTATCAAAGAGGCCCGGGATCCTCCAATAACAGAAAAGGCCTCGACTAGCGGAACAGAGCTCGCTCCATTGTTGGCGAAATATAGGCAATTTCTTCAGTCAGCAGAACGGCTAAAGAACCCTGAAACAGCATCCCAAAATGTCTCACAAATTCAAACCATAGCCGATTATATCAAAGCAGTCACAGTGGAGGATATGCTTGACAGTGACTTATTACTCAATGGTTGGCTTGAAAAGTTTAGAACTGAAAAACAGCCAGTGACAGTGAAAAGTTATCTTGGAGCATTTAAGCAATTTCTTTGCTATCTGGAAACGATAAAGATTTCGGAAGGAAATGCTTACCGTGTGAAGTTATGCATTGACCGATGGAGCGCTTCAATGGCCAAACTTTGTAAAACAAGAGCTGTAGAGCGACTTTGAGGATGCCCTCACCGTTGAAGACATCGATTCCTTCCACAATTCAGAGGTAGTTACTACAATAAAGGAAATGTTTGAGGATTTAGAAGGTGAACTTAACTGCTATGTGTTGGAGAAAGGTGTTTACAACTGCCTCAGAAATTATCTCATATTGGAGATACTGCTCAATAACGCACAACGGTCAGGCGCTATCTGTGGTATAACAGTGAAATCGGTGCGGAAAGCTCAAAAAACTGATGGAGGACATATTCTCAACATCGCTCACCACAAAACGGGGAATAGAACAGTTGCAGTTCTATTTCTGTATGACGAGCTGTTCAAATATTTGCAAAATTTTGTGAAATTGAGGGTTTTGGTCCCTAACATCACTTTGGATCAGTTGGCTGACGACGCAGAGGTCTTTTTATCCTGGCCAAGCCAAGATGATGAGGCTCCGACGTCACTTACTTCAAAAAGGGTGTCAAGGTGCATTAACCAATTATGGAATTACGCTCTTGGTGAAGAGAACAATATCACTCCTACGAGGATAAGGAAACTTGCTGTGACTGAAGTCAGGGACAAATACCCACAATCAGCGGATGTCCTCGCCTCCCAGATGACGCACAGAAAGGTGACTGCCGACGCTAACTATTTGCTTCACGACCGCCAGAAAGAAGCAAGCGTCGTTTCCACGATGATTTCAAAATCATTTACAAATCAAACGACTGCTGACCCTAGCTCTCCTGATGGGGAAATTGAAAATGAGGACAATACACAAAACGCTAACGAGGACAACGAGAGTAACAACATACCTGAAGAAGACAACAACGAAAGCGAAGAGGAAAACAAAACAGTAGGAACCCCTGTTGGGGCGAGGAGAAGCTTTACGAAAAGTGACAGTAAGCTACTTATAAGTCTCTGTGTGGACCTAATAAAATCGGACGAGAGCATTACTGCAAAAAAAGTGCTGGATAAAGTGTTGGAGACGCACCTAGTTAATTCCTACAACAAAAAACAATTATCTGACAGAATTCGCACCGCCCGGAAGGGCTTCAAAAAGGGAAAACTTTCCGTATAGATTAAACATGTGACTTTGCGCAAACAGGCAAAAGCACTGACATAATTCGGTAACAAAATATATGTAATTATTTCCATGGCAGTTGGTTATTTTAAAAATTAAAAAAATGTCTACTTAAGATAATTCAACTTTTGTTTTCACCAATCAGTTTTAAATCAATGTAAATATAATAATGAAGTAGGCAACCAAAAAAATTGTTATTTTTGAACTAGTTGTGTTATCTTTATTTTAAAATCTATTGATGTAAATAGAATAATCAATTATGCAAAACACCTATTTTCTTTAATTTTGCTCAAATTAGACAGATTCTACAATATTAACCTAACTACCTCATCTGTAAATAGTAAATTTAGTGTTGTCCAACGTGCATTGAATTATTTGTAACTGCATTACTTGTGTTATTAAAAAAATGTCTACTGACAGTAATTCAAATTTTATTTCCACCAATCAGTTTTACATCGATGTAAATATAATAATTAAGTAAGCAACCAAAAATAGTTATTTTTATTTATGTCGCAAGTTTTTCAGGTTCTGTGATGTTCCTTCTACTGTAGTAAATTTTTTGTTGTCTAACGTTGTAGCAGTATTTTTGTTTTAAATGTCTACTTTCAATAATTCAAATTTTACTTACACCAATCAGTTTTAAATCATTGTAAATATAATAATTAAGTAGGCAACCAAAAGAATGGCTATTTTTATTCATGTCGCTAGTTTTCCAGGTGCTGTGATTTTTCTTTTCTGTGATGCTATTTTTTATGTCTATTTTAATTTAAGCTTATCCAATTAGTTTTACAGATCATATTTAATTTACTGTTTTGTTTATTAAGTTAATTTTTACACAGGTAGTGTCTTTGATTATGGGTCCTAAAAGGACAGGTTTCACGAACCGAACCCGATTTCGACTGATGTCCTTTAGAATAAAAAGTATAATTAGTATCGTCTTTTCTTGTTTTTAGTTCACAATATGCCGTGTTAATGCGTCCATCGTCTGTCCATTAGTCTAGCGCCAACATTTCCATTTAAACGAATACTTCGAAATACCTAATTAGCTAAAAGTCAAGAAGAATATTCAGCTTTAATTTTTCTTGGAGAAAGCTCGACAAACTTTGTGAAAAGAAAGAACTTGATTCATATTCAAGGTCACTGGTTCAAATCTGTTGTACTGTTATCTTTTTTTGTAATGAAAACCAGATAACAGCTGAGCGATACTTGATCTAATATTTAAAACAATTGAACTATAATCTAAGAACTGGAATAAAAAGACAAACTAATCCCATTAACAACATAACCTAACCCTGGGGTTAGATTATGTTGCATTTGCAAAACCTCTTCCAACATAATCAAACCCTGGGGTGAGATTATGTTGCAACCGACTTCTCAATTCTTACCGTTTGCAACATAAGCAAACCCTGGGGTTTCATTATGTTGCAATTGCAAAACCTCTTGCAACATAATCTAACCCTGGGGTTAGATTATGTTGCAAACATCAGGCCCTCTAGCAACATAACCTAACCCTGTGGTTTGATTATGGTTAGGTTATGTTGGTAAGGGGGTAAGTTTGACATGATGCAACATAATCAAACCCCAGGGTTAGGTTATGTTGCTTCAGGGTCTGATGTTTGCAACATAATCTAACCCCAGGGTTAGATTATGTTGCAAGAGGTTTTGCAATTGCAACATAATCTAACCCCAGGGTTTGCTTATGTTGCAAACGGTAAGAATTGAGAGGTCGATCACAACATAATCTAACCCCAGGGTTTTCATATGTTGCAAACGGTTAGAATTTTAAGCTCATTGCAACATAACCTAACCCTAGGGTTAGGTTATGTTGGTAAGGGGGTAAGTTTGACATGATGCAACATAATCAAACCACAGGGTTAGGTTATGTTGCTAGAGGGCCTGATCTTTGCAACATAATCTAACCCCAGGGTTAGATTATGTTGCAAGAGGTTTTGCAATTGCAACATAATTTAACCCCAGGTTTTGTAACAAATTATATTGTGTTTTTCAAATGCATTAAAACACGCATTTATTGTCGTTTTAAGAATTCCTATCACTAGATATTTGGCAGTGAGGTAGGATAGGTGTTCATCTAGCTGTAGCAAAAAATAACATACTTTCCTATTGTTACAAGTTATTCATCCATCCAGTTTTCATTGCAAAATAATTTTGATCTACATGATTTATGGCTAGAACAGAAGAAATAAAAGAAATAGATAAACGATTGACTGTCAATGTTCCCTTTCCCATTAAAATGCATACTTCCACGGATATCTCGTATATTCGTTTGCGTAGAAACACTTCAACACCCAACTTAAAAACAATAGTTGTGTTTATTTCAATTTAATAGAATTGAAACTCATTGGAATTGTACAGGTGGCTTCGCAAACGACCGAGTGAATTGCTTATATAATTCGGTCAAACCTGATTTTGTTCATTCAGAAACATCATGGCATATCCAACAGCTATATTTATCTACGATTTTTGAGCTGACGCCGCTGCTGCCTCTGAGTTCTGTTTCCAGAGGCACTTCGACTACATGGAGGACATGGTCGCTGGGCATGCAGCGCTTGTCTTGTATGGATCTCCAAATGACATGCATCAACTCATGTTGTTCAACTATCAACATTGGTTGTTGTATAGCATTTACAGGCCCATTCCGGCTGGGCCGGCACCTGGTGGCTAGGACTCTTGTAGTGTAATTTAAAACGGCCCTTTCAGGGCCACAAAATCTCCCGAAACGCTCCAGTTGCTCTCGAAAGTACGCAGTGTTATTCCTTTGTCCATGAATTGGTTTTATTCATCGATACTTTTCAGTAATTGTGTAAGTGATTTTGAATTTTATCTGTATACAAATGAGTGAGAGACATTTAATTCTAGTCAATATATAGTCATATTGAGAGTTAATGCACATCGATATTTTTACAGAATAAATTATGTAACGAGTTCATTTTTAATTGATAAGTCGATTGCAACATAATCTAACCCCAGGGTTAGATTATGTTGCAAGAGGTTTAGCAAATGCAACATAATCTAACCCCAGGGTTTTCATATGTTGCAAACGGTTAGAATTTTAAGCTCATTGCAACATAACCTAACCCCAGGGTTAGGTTATGTTGGTAAGGGAGTAAGTTTGACATGATGCAACATAATCAAACCACAGGGTTAGGTTATGTTGCTACAGGGCCTGATGTTTGCAACATAATCTAACCCCTGGTGTTAGATTATGTTGCGATCGACCTCTCAATTCTTACCGTTTGCAACATAAGCAAACCCTGGGGTTAGATTATGTTGCATACACATCTACCGGTTGCAACATAATCTGACCACAAGGTCGCTCATATCATGACAAAATAGGCATTTTACAACATAATCTAAAGCCATATGCAACTTAAACAAACCCTAACCGTGCAACTCCGCGTTTTGCAACTTAACAGTATAGGTGTCACTACACAAATATCTTAAACTGAGAAATTGGTGTTTTTCCCATGAAAAACAGTTCTTTTCTGCCTGAACGTCATAGATGTATTACACAAAGGATATCTGAAGAGAAGAATTCAAATAAAAAAAATATTGAATCAACAACAACATTTTTAATGATTTTCCATGCTATTGATGGATTTTTCATACGTGAAATTATCTTTTGAGGAAATCAGGGTAGGTATACCACCCAAAAATTAGTAATATGTAGAAAATTGTAAAAACTATAAATACACCTAATTTTGAAGCTCTACATTTACGAAAAAGATAAATATGCATAATTATAAATGCATGCCAATTTGCAACTTAACAAAATGGGTCAAAAATTTGTTTGCCACATAACTTTTTATATATATATATAAAGGTTATATGAGTTATAGAGGGTTAGAAAGCTTTAGAAAAGCTTAATCACGTCAACAAAGAGAAAAAATTGATTATTTCTGAAAAAAACATCAAAAAAAATAACAACTTAAAGTGCCAATGGTCTATCAGTTATGTTGCAAAAAACAACGAATTTGGCATTTAAGTTGAATGTTTTGGCACTTGCGAATTTCAACTTAATGTTAAGTTGCAAAATCCTGGCATATTGCAACATACATTTTCCCCCATTGCAACATAAATATGGGGGTCGTAGGGATAGGCAGGCGTGCGGGCTGGGCACGTGACACATGGATGGAAACAGTAGAGTAAACGTGGTGACTGGCATAAGATTGTGGTACAAGGTTAATATGGGTACATGTGCTATTAGTACAACGACTAATTGTTACAGCTCAGCATGAGTGCAAGTGTGTGATACACGGTTACTGGAACAATGCGAGACCACAATGATAGACGTCCATATAGGCGTGTCGTGGCCTTATGATAATTCTCCTTTCCACCTCTGCGACATATTCTGTTCATGGTGAAAGAGAATTCTGTGCGCAGTAAAGACTGCTTATTGTTATCTGCGGATAGACATGTCATACTACTGTGTAGTGAGGAACTGTATGTGCTTCATACTCGTAATCTACAATGGTGTTGTGCTACTGTTAAGATTCTACGACTGTAAAGTGTGTTTCTATAGGGGGGATTATTCCATTCAGGGTAGTGTTTATTTATGTATGTCAGATATATTTATTAGCCACTATAGGTCAGAGTTAGTCTTGGAGCTCCATAGGTGGGTGTTACTTAGAATCTTAACTGTATACTATTGTTATTGTTATTTTATTAAATGTTAGAAATTACCAGTCTTTGAGTTGTGGAATTCTTCAGGGTAATTACTTGGCTGACTCGTCTACGTGACAGCTAGACATGTAGCCATGTTGACGTTGGCTGCGTCTTAAAACTTCATAGACATGAAGTAGAAAGCAAGTTAGGGAAATTCTCAGGGTGAGTGTTTCGTATAAAACCAACATCATCTGAATTATATAACCAGTTAAGTAGCAGTCATAGTATTTTTGTCATATTTTTAGCAAGTAATGTTGATAGTGAAATTGGCTCGCTGAACCATGTGCAGGGCTAATATGCAATACATTGTGTGAAGTACAAGAAGAGTAATAACTATTGTTTAGGTCTATTTTTGAACATTTCTAGTCATATAGGGATACATTTAATAGTTATAAAGTGTTGTCAAGAGATGAAAAGTGCTTTGAGGTAATATTAGGGATAATTGCTCAACTAGAAGTTTCATAGTCACGTACACGGTGCAGTGATGTCAGGATGACACCCGAATAATGGCAACCAGGTCATTATAAATTCTGCAACTCCTTTGTTACGGATTCACGCCACGACAGAGAACTGGACAGCCTGGGCACTTCAACGACTCATTAGTAACCTCTACGACTTCAAATACATGGTCAATCTTCAGTATATATTGCACCCTCTGCTATTATTGGGAACTTTTGGACAGTTATAATTTATGGTGACAAATGTAACAATGAATTTTAGTGAATTTCAGTGACCTACTCATTTTTCTCATTATTCATTGCAATATTAATTGGTTGATAAATTGGTAAATTAATTCAATATCCACAGCAGTTCATTATCTGGCTCAGAGTAATATCATAAATCAGTGTGATATTATTTGGCTCATTATTTATGAGATTGTTGTCCAATACTTTTTTCAGTCATTTACTGATGTTGATAGAATTTGTTTCTACTGTAAATGGCTACATATTCAACTCTAGTCAAGATAAACAATAAATAGGGTGTAAACATAATTTAATATTTGTTCGAATCCCATGTTGTGTCGCTCCTTTCCAGGAGGCTTTTTTCGCTGTTATCACTTTGTACATATATACATGGTGAATTGTGAGTCCAGGTTTTGTCTGCAACACAGTGACGAGGGGAGTGTTTTGCGAACTGCTGCGTTGCAGAATGCGACTGCTTTGGCGGCGGAAGTGCAATGGTTTGGGGTGGTATTTGTCGGGGGACTTGTACCAGGCTTGTTGTGTTAAATAGCAATTTAACCGGCATTCAATATCAGGACGAAATTTTAAGACCAGTGGTTCTGCCATTCTTAAAACACCATAGCGTTGGCGCCATTTTTCAACAGGAAAATGCACCAGTCGCGTCAGCAGAACTTTCATGTAGCAGAATAACGTACAGGTGTTAGATTGGCCATCTAAATCACCTGATTTGTCACCAATTGAGCATGTCTGGGACGTTCTTGGGCGACGCGCAGGAGAACGTCAAAATCAGCCGTCAAACTTGCAGGAGCTGGCCCAAGCCTTGATCGCTGAATGGAACATAATCTCTCCTCGAATTATGCGCCTGTTAAGAGTTCCATGCAACGACGCTGCAATGCTGTTTACTTCGAAAACGGTGGCCATACCTGTTACTAATGGTGTTACCTTTGAAATTGACCCCAACATCCTTTACAGTCGAATAAAATCAACTGAACGCAAAGATTTATAATGAACCATGACTGCAGTTTTATCAGAATTGATCAATTACTTTATTGGTAAGGATTGATGAAGGGGTTAATTAATAAATCGCAGAATAAAGTAGTGTAACCTTTCTTTTTTTGTTAAGTATATATGTACCAGTCTTTGATGTTATATATATAGTACCACTGTTTATAGTGTTAACTACTGTAGTTAAATTTAATTATCATGGTTGAAAATAATTATCATATGCCAAGAACATTTAATGCTAAAATCTGAAGCTAGCGATCAGCTGGGTCATGCTGCCTGTAGGTACATGTAAATTACATGTTCATGTGTTTCAATCTTTTACGATAGCGTACTGGCAAAAATCCTTAAACTTTTACGCCATTATGGGACCAGAGCATTAATGCATGTAAAGCTTTTTAACTTTTTTCAAACTTGTGCCCTATCCAGAATAGCCCGGATTATGTTCCGAGATTTAGTCAAGCCTCGCACACTTTGTTTACTTCCTGTTTGAAAAGCGCCATGGACATGTCTGTCATGTGTAGACAGTTTAGCTCAGATAGGTTGATGTCGGCAAACTACAGAGTAAGTGTTTTTGTTTACCTTACAAATGATTACATCAGCAGTTCTAAACTGTATAATGTAGCTGTCAGTCCTTTGTCACATTTAGTCATTCAATCGTCCATTCAGTCATTCTGTACGATATGCTGTAAAATAAGGACTCTACAGAGTTTCTATGTAGATTACCTTGGATTTGAGGTTACGGTGTATCAGGTATCCATAATAAGATCTCTGCCTTTAAACCAGTATATCAAGTAAGAGAATGTGAATCCAGTGTGTAAAATCCTGTTATTGTGCAATTTTCTTAATATACCATCAGGGCGCAAAAAAAAGCACTCGTCCACTCGTCCTGGACGAGCTAAATTTGGCTGGGGAGGAGTGAATGTCGTCGTGCACTCATCCAGGTGACGAGTAGATTTCAAAAGCAAATAATAAATAAATCAAAATGATGAATATACGTGCATTGTCTTCAGCATTTATTCCATGAAATCTTTCTAAACAAATTAGGATTAAATCATACTTAAAATTAAGTTCCGTCGAAGCCTTTTCTCTATGTTCACGATACAGAAGCGCCGACGTGATTTTGATGTGTTTACGTGATAAAGAAGGGAGAGACTAATAAATGGATATGACAATGTATTCCGGACCCAGTATCGTATCAATTACGGAAAATTTTAAAGGTACTGAGAATGACATTATCTAAGAATTATCAAGTCACACGTGTTCATATTTCGTTTCTGTGTGTTCTAATACCAGATTTCAAGAAGGATACATGATTACACTTTATTTAGAATCAAGTCCGGAAAATGATTTTACTGCTTAGAATCCACTTTTTAGTTCCTGTTAATATGTCGCTATGGCGAAGCGAACGATAGAATCGTTCTTTGTGAAAGCTTCATCGTCTAAGAAAATAAGACAAGAGCGTGATGAAGAAGATAAAACAAAAGCTAAAACAGCTATGCAGGGAGAAACAGAAGTGGTTAAACCAAAAAAGAAAAAAAGAAATTTCAATGAAAGTTGGCACAAGGAATTTCCTTGGGTTCAATACGATTAAAACAGAAATAAAATGGTTTGCACATACTGTCTGAAATATCCAATGGTGGCAGATAAAGACAGCCCACTTTTCAAAGGCGCCGGGGGTGAGGGGAATTTCAGAAAAGAATCTCTAACGTTTCATAGTAAGTCTGAATTACATCTGAAGTGTCAGGAAAAGTATGAGTCTGAGAACAGACCAAATTATGCTGGTCCTCTGAAAAAAATGTCTTTAACTCTGGGTGAAAATGTCCGTACGCAAATTGGCTGCCTTTTCAACACCTCATTTTATGTAGCAAAACAAGGCCAGTCGTTTAAATCATTCCAGGGCTTTTGTGAGTTAAAAGAAAAAAATGGAGTAGATCTAGGTTCGAAGTACAAGAATGACAAGGCATGTGCCACTTTTATTAACAACATTGCCACAAATGAGGTGAAAGCTATTTCTCAAGAACTAAAACATGCCATGTTTTTATGTGTTCTGTCAGATGGTAGCACGAATGCAGGAATTGTTGAGCAAGAGGCCGTTTTTCTACGATATGTTGGTCCAGCGTCGGGCAGGGCAAAGACTCTTCTTTGTGACATTGTTTCTCTTGAAAATGCAACAGCTGAAGGTGTTTTAGCAGCAATTGATGAAGCTGTAGAAACTGTTTGGAGTAACTCAGGAAATTTTAGTTTCAAAACTGGTTGGCTGTAATTTTGATGGGGCAGCTGTCATGATGGGAAAAAAGCCTGGTGTAGCTACTAGGTTGTCACAAAGGGTCCCTCACTTATTGTCAATTCACTGTGTCGCTCACAATCTAGAACTTGGGGTGTTGGATGCTGTGAAAACTGTTCCATATCTACGTCAGTTTGATGACACTGTCAAAGGAGTATTTAAATACCACTTTTACTCACCGAAGAAGAGAAGAGAACTTAAGGCTATTTCTGAAATAATTGAGGAAGACTATGCCTATTACAGTGGGGTTCAGCAAATTCGTTGGTTGGCAAGTAGGCACAGATCACTAGCAGCTTTAGAGAAACATTATGCTGTTACAATTGATCACTTGGAACATGTTGGTCAGGGAACTGGGGAAGATTCTGCCAGGTCCACAGGGTTGCTAAGGGAACTCAAAACTGAAAAGTTTGTCAAATATTTGCATTTTATGATTGATGTAACTTCTGTTCTTAAGCACCTCAGTGAATGTTATCAGATAGATGAGCTCTTTATCAGTGATGTTGTCAGAAAGTTGGAGTTAGCTTCATGGGAGTTGTCCGAGCTGAAAGAGAATGGACCTGATACAGGAGAATTTTACAGCAAGTTTGTACAGAGTTACTCTGATGGGGTTTTCAAGTGTGGAAAGGAATCAGCTCAATCAGTTTCACTTACAAATAAAGGTGCAAACTTGATTGGGACATTCACAACATTTCTTGGGGAAGTTGTTCAGTAAATCAGTAATAGGTTTGGATCTTTACAGGACCCTCCTTATGCTGATTTTCAAGTGTTTGACCACACATTATGGCCTGTTGACCTTAATGAACTGAGAAGTTTTGGTAACAACCAAGTAGCCAATCTGACTGATCACTTCAAAGACTGCCTTTCTGAATATGACATAAATGGGACCTCTGCAGAGTGGCTAGATCTGAAGCTAAGGTTGAACAGGCAGCGGAGCTCACCCCCTCAGACAGTATATGCAAACTTACTGATGCTCAATCCAGATAATCTTCAGCATATATTAGCATTGGTAAACATAATAATCACACTTTCACCCTGCACAGCTGTTTGTGAACGAGCTTTTAGCTCAATGAACAAACTCAAGACAACATACAGGTCACAGATGAAACAAACAACACTTCAGAATGTAATGCAAATAAAACAGATGCAACAAAATGTTTCAACATTTGATGCAAATGAAGCAGTCAATATATGGTTATGTTCAGCAAAAACTCGCAGGTATGTGACAGGAAAATCTGATGATGTCAAAACTGTAACCAATGCTCCGGATGCTGCTGCTGAACCAACAGACCTACCAGAATTACCTCAGCTTGAGGATAGTGATAGCGATTCTGACTAATTCATAGAGTGACATTTTCTATGAGAGAGACAAATCTGAAATGATGACTAAACAAAACTGCAGTTCCTGTATAATTACAAGATATGATTATTAAAACAATGAAAACACATTAACACAGGTTTTGTTTACTTTTATGTAGAATTAAAAATTGCAAGTCTGAGGGACAAGTAATTTTTGTTCAGGGACGAGTGGTTCTCATGTGGCACTTGTCCCCCTTGGATGAGTGCTTTCAAAAATATTTTTCTCACCCTGACCATTCTGTAAAGCATGGACTGGACAAACCTTGTCATTCTTAGAGTGTGCTATCTTTTTGTCGAGTTTTCACCCTCACTGGAGGATGCAAATAAATAATTGTTAAGAAGAACTGTGTTATCTTACCTGCACAGGAATGATGATCTTTTGGATCAGTAACTGATGACGCATGCATATCCACGCAAGTCATCCAAGTGGTATTATACCGTTTATCACCAAATTCGCGAAGTGGCTTTAGTGAACGCTTATGTTGTGTACTGCCAGAAAACAGAATTACCGGTTGGCCAAACAGTGTTTAGGGAACAGGTCATCAGTGGATTATTACAGGGATTTGTTCGAAAGTCTTCTAGACGATGAAGACCATCCAACCTGGAACTTTCAGAGCGTTTGGTCGAACGTCACTTTGTGGGACAGTATGGAGATGCAAAATATAAACAAGACTATTATTTGCAGTAGCAGAACAGAAAATGGGTGGAAAAGAAAGCAAACAAACTATTAGTGCATTCAGTGCAATTTATCCATGTGTTGTGTACCTTGTCATGAAATTTACCACATGCAGCAAAATTATAGATGTGCTGCTGCTCATCGTGTTTATAATTTGTGATCAAAAGGAAAAAAGTTTGAAAGCAAACTAGCATAATTCATTTCTGGTTTTCATAAAGACTGTAAATACAAGCCAGAATTACTTTTAACAAAATTCTTCCCCAATTTCCTGTAACAGAGTGGAAAACACTCATTTGCTAAAAATATTTTATAAAAGTTTAACTTGCAAGTTATTGGTCTTATCATTAGAATTATATAATTTTGAATACATATTTAGAATCTGTATGCAATAAATGATTACTATTCCAAATTTGAAGTTAACATCTTTATTATTAGCCAAGGTATGCTTGTTTCAGTAATGCTGCCATTGTTTTCGGATATTTTCCGGAAAATATTTTGCGCTGAGCTGTACATTGTAAGAGATAATTGGCGCCGAAGGGGTTAATACATAGGTTAGAAAGTGTCCTAAAGACACAATGGTGTAACAAGAAACAAGAGGCCCATGGGCCTTAATGGTGATGTGAAATAAAATACAAGGTTCCAAATTTCGAACTTATTTCACCTGTATTTAAGGATCAAGGGCACTCAGCCACCACCGTGAAAGTGGGTTAATGTTATTCATTTCAACAAACTTCGTAAACCTTCATCCCAGCATGCTACAGACCAAATATCACCCTAGATGTTCTGGTTATTCAGAGGATGTTTCAAGTAACAAACTTTGGTCAGTGCCATGTCATGATCATTTCTTGCAAGTTTTGGCTCAATCGCACTGATGGAACTTGAGAAGAAGTCGAAAATGTGTTTTCAAGATTGCAGCCATCTTTGATTTCGGACCAACCAGAAATTAATAAACTTTGGTCAGGATCATGTCATGATCATTTCAGGTAAGTTTCAGCTCAATGAGACATTAGAACTTGAGAAGAAGTTGAAAATGTTTACGACAGACACGCCGGACAAAAGTCGATCGCAATAGGTCATCGGACCCTTCGACCTAAAAACAATTACTAGTGAAATGAATGGGTTGGTCAAAAGACTCCTAGATAGACTCCGATTGGGTGACTGAAGCTTGATATGGGGTTCTACGCGGTGCTTAAAAATAAGGATGGATCTCTACAATGACAAGATACTCTCACACTTCATTTTAGAACTCAACTGTTCCTATGATTAACTCATATCATGTTGAAAATGGACAAGATTCTTTGTGACCCCCTCTAGGCATCTTGGTGAGAGTCTTGAATGTTCATCACACTTGACCCCACTCGCCCAAAATCTAACAAATGCAAGCACCCTATTAACTTCTCATAATGGAAGAAGGATTGCAGTGTCAATTTATGTTGTTCTCCCTCCCTCGCTTTCAAGCCGGTGTGGAGCAAATCTGTGGAATTTACTTTAGACCCCTATCCCAGATAACCTGAAATGAACCTGTGGAATTTCACATTTCTGGACAATCAATGGTTAACATTGACCTAGCTAAAAGTGTTTATACAACAAGGCATGCATCGTTAGACAGGATGGGTCCTCTGTTCTCCCTAGCAAACAAGGCGCTTTCATAAATTTCCAACTCCAGACCCTCTGGAGTCCAGTCGACATCTATCCAAGGGAATATGACGTATTCAAGATCCCGGCAGTCAAGTCGCCCATTGAACTCTTTCAGGTTTCAGGTTGCGGAAGTTTTATGACGATATGAGGTCGCTTCATGTTGTTCACCGAGAGAGCCCGAGACACCTTAGTCGTCAACCATGATGAGAGGAAGTCACCAGAGAAGACGCACAATAAAGAATGTCATCCCTGCCAAGACTGTTCCCAGACACTGTCAAGAAAGGGGGATCTGTGTCAGTTATTGTGCGCCAGCACCCTGTGAAAGCGAAGGATATGACACCGCCAAGGCGCAGTTGTGTCAGCATGTCTAGGTGTAGTGCCATGGAAAAAGCAAAATCTCCTGAATGCCCGTACACGTTGGAGGATGCACAGATGGCTGTAGAAGTTGATACTACTATTGGTACCAACCCAGACGTTTCCCTTCAAACAGTGATGGTACAGACCAAGATGTTGTCACTGTTAAGCCGTTCTACACCCGTCAAGAGGACGTCAAACGGGGAAGAAATTTCTGAGACGCCAGTCGTGGACGGAGGAGGAGGCACATCATCACAGCACGTCACGACCAATGACGTGGGCATCCAGTGTTTCATGTCCGTGAAAAGGGGCACAGACAGGAAGAGACAACAACAAAGACCACCGTGGGACCGGATGGTGAGACGATTGTTACCAGATGTTTGTTTGATGTTTCGAACTTTTGATAGGAACAGATTAACTCCAGTCAGAGTTCAGATGTCAGATAATGAACATTCAGATTCAGACAGTAATACTAGCAGTGGCCTAATTGATGAGCAATTTTTAGAACAAAGCCAATTAACTGGCAACAAATTCTTAGTTTTCACTGATCCGTACATCCGGGCACTTCGATTGAACGCGGCCATCTTGTAGGTCAAGCGGAAAATCAGTGGGCGTTATTTTGTGTGCAAATTTTCGACCTTTGATGTCAACAAGGATGAGTGATTACAAACCTTCCAAACCGAAGCTTGCTAGTAAGGAACGTTACAGAGATACCCTGGATGTGATTTCTAAAGCCAGATATGACCAGAAAATCAGCATTATCGGTGGAAAGGACCCATACGAACTTACGAAGTCAGAATGGAGTGACGATGTCCACGAACTGCCTGCCATCGCATACCCAGATATCGTGAACTATTTAGTCAACACTCAAAGTGCTTACACTCTGGACAATTTGAAGGCTTATAAATCGCTAGAATCGTACAACTATTTCGTCAGTGGTTGGGTGAGAGATCTCGGTTCTGTGAAGATGGATAATGATTTACGCCTGATATCGGCACGAGTCCGCCATTCTCAGTGTATGAATGACTCACCATTACACCCGTGGTTGATGGCAGAGAATAACGGTAAGGTCATGGCTGCCCATTGTAACTGTATGGCTGGACTTGGCGAGTCTTGTAGTCATGTCGGTGCACTCATGTTTGCGCGTGATGCGTCAGTGAAACTCAAGAGATTCTCAGACAGTTACACAAGACAAGGCGTATTGGCTTCTCCCTTCCTCAGTTAAGAAAGTCAAAGGTAAGACAGTTCGGGAAATTGACTTCACCTCAGCCAAAACCAAGAAAACGAAGTTGGATAAATGTATTGCTAACGCATCTTTCACTCCACCTGTTAAAAAATCTGTCCCAGATGTTGCCAAACCAACAAGTGATGAACTCAGAACTTTATTTTCTGCGTTACACTCCTCTGGATCAAGACCAGTGTTGTTGTCTCTTATACCAGAGTATAGTGAACACTACATTCCAAATGTGCTGAGCAAGAAATATCCACTAGTCTTGTCAGAATTGCAGGATGAGAAATATGTAAATGTAGACAAGGAACATTTGCTAAAACATTGCGAGGAAGTTATGAAAGACATTACGATTGAACCAGAGGAAATCAAAAATGCTGAAGAACTTACACGCGAGCAAGCAAAGAGCCGTGAATGGCATCGATTCAGAACTGGACGAATAACTGCGTCACGGATGAAGAACGTGTACAAGACATCAGTGGACAACCCTTCACAGAGTTTAGTGAAGTCTATTTGCTTGCTATCCGAACGTGAACAAGTTCACAACAAAGGCAACAAAATGGGGATGTCAGCATGAAAAAGAGGCGCTCAAGTCGTACACCCAACTGATGCAAAAGGACCATGAAAACTTCAGTGTACGGGACAGTGGATTTGTCATTAGTGAGAAATATCCCTTTATTGGAGCCTCACCAGATGGTATTGCTTCCTGTGACTGTTGTGGTGAAGTATGTATTGAAATCAAGTGTCCTTATTGTAAGAGGGATTCAGTTATTAAAGACTCACTGGATAGCAACTTCTGTCTAGAAAAGCATGGGGACCAGCTTAGATTAAAAAAGACCCACCAATATTACTACCAAATCCAGCGTCAACTCTTTGTTTGTGAGAAAGAGTACTCAGACTTTGTTGTGTGGACAAATGTGGACTATCATGCAGAGAGAATAGATGTAGACCAGGAACTTTGCAAGGAAATTGTGAAGAAGTCGTCGACTTTCTTTTTGAGGGCGATATTACCTGAATTGATCGGAAAGCTATACTCTCGTCCTTTGGCTACATCATCTATCATTAACTCTGCGGAACAAAGAACAGACATTTCTCCCAGTGTAAGTGTACAGGACACCAGTGAAGATTCGAACAGGTTGATATGTGTGTGTCAGTCTGTATACAACCCAGATACAGATTCTGTAATTGGATGCGACAATGAAAACTGTCCCTATGTATGGCTCCACTTCAAGTGTGTAAAAATTAAGAGAATACCAAAAGGTGACTGGTTTTGTCAAGAGTGCAGAAAAATGTGATTCAAATGAACGTGAACGTATAAATATGAAATCATGCATGATGATCATTCAATTATTACAATATTAAATGGTAGTATCTAAGGATTAATTGATGGAATTATTACTGTAATATATATAATCCTGATGTCCAGCTATATATTATTATTGGTTTAGCTTGTTTTCAGGTCCTTACATCTATCAGTAGGAATTATAGTAAAGATTTATCTTCCGATGATCATGTACATTGTACCTTCTCTTCTGAACTAAGATTAATTGTACAATTTCATCATGTAAAATTTATCTGGGGTATTTAGTCTATTAAATCTGAAAAAGATATATTTTTCTTGTGTTTTTATTTTTGTTTTATAACAATGTGATTTTTGCCAAGGAGAAAAAAAATGTTTCATCTTTCCTAGTAGCTGCTATCTACTACTCGCTTACATGTACGAGCAAATTTATGTGAATCAATCCTTATCTTTAATGCCTATTGTCAAATTGTTCTCCAAGGGAAAAAAAAAGCCTGACATCTTTTTTAATAATTGTGATGATGACCTCTCCATGCCATTCAGAGAGCATTCAGAGTAAATGAAACCCCATTTTTTTTGCCTGAGGACTGACCGGTCTGTGCTGTCGTTGGTTGTGTCCTTGGCAAGACACTTTACCCTAATTTCTTTTGATGACATACGACGGGCCTCCCGCGTGTTGTTCAGTGAGGTAGTCACAAACTACTACAAGGAGACCCCCGCCTCAAAATGACCTTGGCTGTTCACAGGGCGATAAACACAACAAACAAACAAATCTAGGTTTTGCTGATTGCTGGTTTTTAAGAATTGTTGTACATGAATTATGAAATTGACCATGCACACTCTCTGGAAAACTTGGCATAACACTTAAATGTAATACTATTCTCTACAAGATTATTCCTAGATTTTGTTGAGGGACTCCGATTTGCTGGAATTGCCAGTACTTAAATTTAATCTTGTCAGACAAAACTTTTCTACATCAAGACAAGCACTGATTCATGTGAATATCCTCAATTTCCTCCCACACCAACTGAATAATTCATAATGAGGACAATGTATAATACAAGAATACAAGTCAATGGTTTTAATATTTCAGAATCCTGTACATGTTTATTAATCATATGTTTATCACTTTCTTACATTTCCTCAAAATACAGGTTAACAAATAAACAGCTTTTATCAACTTGTGACTACACTTAGTTGTACAGTACATTTAGTATTACAAGTAATTATCACAGACAATCTCGCATAAATTAACATTTCTATCACAGAAAACTGAAATTGTGACTTTACCTTTCCAGTACAATATTACATGCAGGGACTGATTTTGCTGACCAGTATAAAATTTAACAATCTGTAACTGATTGTGTAACAAAGCCAGTTAAACAAGATACAATAAACACTAGAACTAATGTACATCACATTAATATCACAGATCATTTTTTAGATATTATACTGAACCATAATATATGTTAAGCAAAGTCAGGTCAATTGAAAGGTACAACAGAATCACATAGATTTGTCAGAGCACAGCAAACTGTAACTATCTTGTCCACTAATGGCACTTCTTCATGATCACTTTGTAAATAGTCAATGGGTAGTGTTCCTTTGAGAATAGTGTATTTATTGCGCACAAGTCCAATCACTCGTTCTACATGTATCCTGACATGGGCGATTTTCCTGGTCTGTTCTACTTCCAAGGCTGACAACTGTTTTTTTCCTTTTGTGAAAGCTGGGATTTTTACCTCGGCACACTTCAATCCTACACTTTCTGCAATGTCAAAACCACGATCTGCTAAAACTAGATCACCTGGTAACAAGTGTTGTAGTAAGTCACAATTTTCAGTAATCTGTTTGTCACTGGTTCGTCCACCCCAGCCTGGTGACAGGAATGACACAACTCCTTGTGGTGTAACACCAATAAGAAACTTGATGGTATTATGATGTTTATAATTCGACCAGGTTTCAGCACGAGCAAGAAGATTTGACGGTCTTTCGATAAAAATCTCGAAACAATCTATGATAACGGCAACTTTAAGACCAAAGTTCTTTCTAAACTCCATGGGCATAGTAGATCTCAACTGTTCTCGGTCGGGCCACATGATTAGATCTTTCATTCTAACATACATGATATGTATAACACGGTTGAATGTTCTGGATACTGTTGATGCAGATACACCAAATCGGTAAGCTAAATCTTGCACACTCAGGTCTAGTCGAAGCTTCATCAGCACCAAAAACAATTTCTGAAAGTTTGTTAAAATATTTCTGCCGTTGCCACTGATGTGTGGATCCAAAAAATTGAATAATGCCATCAGGCTTAAATATCCAGGAAGACCTGTGAAATATTTCACCTTCTCATCCTTGTCTTTTAGAGACTCTGGTGTGATGTCCTGCTCTTGTAACTTCTTCCTTAAATCCAAGTTTTCAGTGGTCAGATTTTGGTGGTCCTCTCGGATCTGGTCTACACTTGGTCCTTCTGTCTGTTGATCAGTACTTCTTGGGTCAAGCTTACCCATCAAACGAAAAGTATACGTTTTACTAGTACTACATGGTATGGTCACATCTGATGGGCTTGCAGTGAGAACAGGATCTGCCAGTTCCAGCAAAGTCTCTGCTGCAGAGTATTTAATCCTCTTGTGTTGTCTCTCCAGAGCTCTGGAATATCTAAAATTACACAAGACAAAATAAAATTTCATAGTGCAGCTGCTTACACATTTTATTTACAAGAATGTATGTACCTGGTACCAATAACTTGTACCATATACAATTCATTTGATAGATAAAGAATTGATAGTAATGATATACACTTTGGTGTTCTGATGACCCCAATTGGAAATAAGCTTTTTCACTTATATCCAAGGTTTCATTTGGACATTACTACTTTTCTGAGATACAATTGTAAATTTAAGCGAGAGTGTCTATAATAAATAATAATTACTTGTGATACTTATAAATGTATTGTGTGTTATATAATCTTTTACCCGGATAAAATATTATGATGTTCACATTAAAATATATAAACTAGGAAAAAATATATGTACACATGTAATAACTAATGACAAAAAAAACACAAAAAACAAAATACAGAATTAGCTACTAAAGATTACAATCTAATTAATCTATTTGAAAACATGTATTACTAGAAACTAAGCAATGGGAAAATTTACAGAGAACATGTTACCACAAAATAAATGAATGATAATAATTAGAATAGGCCTAGTTAGAGTTATAATTTACCTTTCTAACGATGTTGGGGAACAGGTGTTTGCTTTCTCCTCACCAGATCTTGCAAGACCAAGTTTCAGGGAAGGTGCCCAGTCAGGATGACTTTGGTTGTACAGATCTAATGGTTTTCCTGAAAAAAAAAACAGAGTTATTTTAATGATGATTCGAGCTAGAACACAGTTTTTATCATGATCTTTTTCAATCAGTAATAAGTTATAGAGCTACAATACAGTACATCCTATGACTATGTAACGTCAATGCGTCCTTCAACAAATCAAGTTATTAAAATTAACGTTAATACCTTATGCATGGAAACGTTACAGATAATACACACACACAAGTATAGTGGTTTAAGAATGTATATATATGCTGTTTACAGAGACATGGGTCATTGAACGCACGTTGTTTGTGTTTATGCGTGCTGTAGCTTTCCAACCTCAGAGTAAAACATCTCAAACGATTTTTATAACAGGTAAAGAAGCTCATGTTAGCCAATGTAATTAGTGATAAATATACCTGAAACGAAGTGATCTGAGCAAACTTTAGAATATTTCGTTGGTGTCCAGTCTTTCCTTGCTATTGCGTCTTCTCGCCTTGTGTTGTGATAATAGCCGGAATCGCATGAAAGGAACGTTTAACAACACCCTGGGAAGAACGGTTGTGACAGTCGTACACGACACAAACGTTTACCATAGCTGAAATAGCTTGTTTAGTTTGTCCAAATAATGATACCACGATGAATATTTATAGAAATAACTTTGACCTACAAGATGGCGGACGGAAGCATTATGGGTAGAGTTGTGACGTCACGAGAAAACTAAGAATACAAATTCAGATTTTTGAACACATCTTTTACTAGTTTCAGTGACATTCCACTTCCAGTTACATCATTTCCATCAGAGGACATATCTCTTCCAAATTATCCAACTACTAGTAATGAATTTATTTTTTCAAGGATAATTGACAAAGATTTTGAAAATTTTGAATCAGGAATTCACCTCCAATGCTGTATTTCTAAAATTAGATTATCCTATATCCTAGTCGGAAAATAGCTGCTTTTCATCTTCCCCGCAAAGGACCTGCATTAACATGGTTCAATTCTTTGACAGAACAGGATAATTGGGACAGTATCCTACATCTTTTTAAACAGCGCTTTCTTATTGGATATTCAAATGGTCCAGCGATGCTTTTAGAGTCTGAGAACTTTACAAAACTTGTTCTCCTTCCTGGTCAGCCAATAGAGGATCATCATTGCCAGGTAGTTGAGAAAGGGGAGATCATTGGGAAACCAAGTTTTGAGGTTCTATCAAAATTTATTAGTGGTCTGCCAAACAAATTAGCTTTTTTGTTCGTGCTGGATCACCAACAGACATAACAGCTGCCTTGAACTCAGCAAAAATGGGCGAGATCTGTTGATATTGTTACCACAGTGAGGGTGTAATTGTAGCGACGCGTGGGTCGCTTCGTGTCGTTTTTCCGGAATTTAGTACAACCCTGTCCGAGGAAGCGAGGAACTCTGGGAGAAAAAGTGATGTCGCAGCCTCTTCCTTTGGAGGCCAAGATACGATAGGTCGGTATTGAAATTCGGGCAGGGTAATCTGTTAGATTTTTGTGTTGTCAGCGCCCATCTCTTCCCTAAAATGTTATAAAATGGTTTACTAAACATCAGTTGCCACCTACAACCCGATAGGTTTGATTTCCGACCGTGTATTTTGGTATATTTTTCGATTTATGCGGACTTAAGTTTTGGCTGGAACCTTGTGTCGTGATTGAGGGGAACGTTCGCTAGCTGTTGAAATTTTGTTAAATAGTGGATAATTCGAGAATTGGTATTCTCGGGGAGTAGTTTTCTCCCGTTCGGTGAGGCTGATTTTTGTGTGCCCCCCTTGCCAAGACGAACGTAGGAGAAGGCGGTAGTGTTGAGTTGGACTTTGTAAATTTGGAGTCGGTCACGTGGCGGAGATTTGTCCGTTCGGCGAGGTTTGAGACTCGCCCCGAGGAACGGTGTCAGATTCCGTGGGCCGAGAGTTAATTTAGCTAGAGAATTTCGACAACCACGACATTGGTTCCTGCCTGATAGTTAGTTTAGGTAAAAGTGTTTATTTCAGGTGGCTTCTGTACATTGTTAGGGTTAATTAGAAACACTCACTGAGCCGGTTAAATGTCTTTCATGCTAAACTTTACTCTTGTAAAATATATAATAAATTGTTGAATCTGTTTAATTCTTCTCGTCATTATTGCCAGTACTTGGTCGAAATTTGTTTGTGAAATCTGCAAGCGAAAGCGGCAGTCGAACCCATTGGGCACTTTTATTATTGTAACTACAGAGGTGACGTCCGCGGTGCGGCCACTAGCGGGTCGCGAGACGTCGTTCGTTACAATTGGAACCTCCGGCGGGACAGGTGCTAAAAAGATACCATTAGGAGTATAGGGAAAATTAAGGTTTAAAGGTCAAGATAAGTTATAAATAATTCTATCTGAAATTGGTTCGACTGTTTGATAACTACTTCTATTAAAAACTTAGTCATTAAGTGCTGGCAATGATGGCGGAGGGCGGTGAGTTTAATTTTGATATTCCGGACTACGGAATACAGATAGAATCAATGCGCCAAAGATTAGATGAGCTGTTGTGTAGGAGCGAAACGCGTGGAAGGCGGCCGGCTCGTGAAAGGGAAGGGGTGGGCGATGGCAAAATTGGGGAGGCCGCCCAAGATACGGGGTCCCCTCGCGGCCTAGGCCAAGGTACGAATAGGGAGCCCTCTAGCTGGAGTCCTTCAAGGATTAGGTTTAGTACACCCCTTGCTGGCTCGACCCCTAGATCAAGACCCGGGGCAGCCCCTTCGCAGGCGACTCGGCCCCAGTCGCCCCAGTTAGTTCCCCTGCCCAAACCCATAGTTGTCCCGGAAGCTTATAATGGCCAGGGTAGTTATAAAGATTGGTTTACACACTTTGAGGCTTGCAAGACCATTAACGCTTGGACAGAGGCTCAAGCTTGCCAATTCCTGGCTGTGAAACTCAAGGGTACGGCCCTTAGGGTATATAGTGATCTAACCCCCACAGAGCGCTTAGACTATAAAAGTGTGACGTCGGCACTTAAATCCAGATTTGACCCCGAGAGGGATGTGGGTGTGTACTGGGCCCAGCTTCGGGGAAAAACTAGGAAGAAGGGGGAGTCATTATCCGAGTTGGCTGGGTATATCCAAAGGATAGCGGCTCGGGCCTATCCAGACTCTGATCAGGAGACGCGGAGTATTATTGAGATCCAACATTTTATCGATGCGCTGGACAATCGGGAGGTCCAGAAACAGCTAAGAAGGAATAAGCCTTCCAGTTTAGCAGAGGCCGTTCGTATGGCCCTTGATGAGGAGAGCTATGATCGGATAGGCGGGTCTGCTAGGATACCCCAAGCGGGGGGGGGGGGGGGGGTCGATAGCTTAACAGAATCCCCCGTTGTAGAGAGGGAGGAGGCTCGGACCTCCGAGCAAGAACAAATAGCCACTCTTGTTAAGAAGATAGAGGCGTTACAGGCCCGATTTAATAGGGATAGGGATTATCGTAGGGGAGATCAGCCACCCCCCCGTCAGGGAAATTACTATGGCCAGGCTCAGAGGGGGCCTCAGTGCTTCAGGTGCTCTATGTCGATCGGGCGTCCGCGCTAAGTTCGGCATCAATATGGCGACGTCGGGGGAGCCTGTGGGCAACTCCGGACCGTCGAGTGGGGAGGCGTCGTAGACGGCCTCCCGACTGGATGCGGTCCGGGGCCTATGACCTCACCTGATTGGCCCTTCAGTACATTTATTTGTGTAGGTTAGGGAAGATGTCTGTATAGTAATTTAGATTATGTAGATCCTGTCTGAACTATACTTGTTTTATCTTTCATGTAAAATGGTGCTCTTGACACCCCCTGACCTGGGGGAGGGATAAAGACAGAAGAGGATGACCCGGGCCCCTGAAACTGCCGGCGACCTGTCCATTGGTGAATCGGTATAACGTTCATGCAGTGCTGCGGCTGGATACGTCCTGGGAGACTCTCGCCCTCCAGGAACCTTTGGTATTTGCAATGATACAGTTTTCTCTTATGTGCGCGGGTGATTGAACATTGGGATAGCCACCATGGACCCCTGGGGTGGTGGCCACACCCCAGACGTGGCAGTGACCCCCAAATACCTACTCGGAGACCTGGAGACAGGAAGACGTCCCTGGCGGTGAGAGACCTCCACACCCAATCAGGAGAACTTTCGTTTCTGGTGGTAAATAACTGTATGCGCGCAACTCGAGGACAGGTAACCAGGGGCCCGTGGGACACCAGAGTCGACGTCCACAACAAATTTCCCTCCCCCAGGGAAGCGTGTCAGACACATCTTTAAACATTACGGACATTAGTGACTTAATTGAGTAGGATGTGATGTTGTATATAGACCAAATTGATTCGTCCTAACCTCCTGTTTCCTCTTCTCTCTTCCCTAGATTTCGCCATGAACAGATTTGTTTCGGGAAAGGTTGCCCTTATTGGACACAGTTATATTACCAGACTGGAGAACCAGGTTAGGAGGGAGTGGGAGGGGAGGTTTAGAGAAAATTTGGGGTTGCAGGGGGTGGAGGTGCGGTTCTATGGGAGGGGGGGGGGGCGAATATCTGGACGCTATGGAGGTTGGTAGATGACATGATGGCGGGGGGGTTTAGGCCGGGGGTGGTGATATTACAGATCGGGGGGAATGACATTAGTAATCGGGATTTCAACATAGCACAGTTTATGGGGTTATTCAGGGGGCTTTTGGACAGGTTAGATAAATGGGGGGTGGCCAGGGTGGCGGTCATGAAGGTGTTTCTGCGTCTGCGCCCTCGGTCGGTGACCCCGGCGGAGTATGCTGCGCGGCGGGCCCGCCTTAACCTAGCCCTCAATTTCAAGTTGCGGGAGCGGGGCTTGGATTTGGTGGTCCGCCGGCGGCTGCTGTCTCCGGGGTTGCTGGGCGACGGTGTGCACCTGAACCCCACAGGGATGCGGAGGTACCTGCATGAGATCCGCCACCTGGCCATCCGGGAGTTAAGACGAACGTAGGGTAGGGACTGAACTTGGACTGGGGGGGGGGGGGGGGGTCCTGTAAATTCTAGATGTGGGGGGGGGGGGGTGGTTCTAGGTAGAGGCAGGGGAGCATGGGAACAGGAAGGGAGGAGACAGCGAGTTAAGATAGAGTGATAGGAATTTATAAGTTGGTGTCATGTTATAGGTAGTACAAGTCGGGCCAGGTGTTCAAGGGGAGATAATTGGGCAAGTAGTTTAGGTAGCTGGGATAGAGGGGGAGGTCCCTTGGACGGGGTTGGTCAGGGTGGCCAGAGTTGATACGACCAACACTTTCGATTAACCTTGTCCTGACTCCCCCATAGTCAAAATTCATAGGGTGGGTTATTCGGCTTGATAGGTTAGATAGGTTTACAGTTTGGTTGGGTTAGAAAGGGAGGTCACCGGGTAGGGGCTGGTCTGGGTGGCCAGAGTTGATACGACCAACACTCAAGATTAGCCTTGCCTTGACTCTCCCAGGGTTCAAAATTGATGGGGTGGGTTATTCGGCCTGGTAGGTTAGTTAGGTTGGCTTCGAGTGGGGCTCTAGTCCTTGTGGCTAGAGTTGATACGACCAACACTTGGGCGGAGCACCATTCACAGCCATTTAGTTAGAATAGGGGAGGGTGTCCGAATGCCTGGACCGGCTTAATTTAGTCATATGTTAGTATAGGGTGGCTTCCCCAGTGATAGCTGTGGGTAGGGGGGAAAAACTCTTGGCCGCCGGAGGAGGAGCAGAATATTTTTTTCAAGTTTGCTAATTTTATATATGTCATATATTTTTGTTATTTTTATTTTTGTTATACAAGTAAATACCTCTGAGAGGAAATCATGTTGCCACCAAGGAGATGGTGATTATGGAGGTATTGCCCCTTAGCCAAGAACCTGACTAGTGCTAATACGGGTATTTCTGTTCAAAATGGGGGGTTTCTGAAGTCTGGAATGATGAATTTATATATTTTCATTCGACTGTGGTAATAATATTGAGGTACCACTAATAGACTAGTAATGATCATCATGATAGCCAGTAGTGAAATTCGAACATGGAATGTAATGATTAAGCAGCAGCCATAACTAGTCGGGTTCTTCTATATTGTAAACTGTAGTTCAAATTGTTATAATGTAATGTACACAGTAAAATTGTAACTGTACTCTCTGAATATTTTTCTTGGTTCCAGTTAAACTTGTTGAGATAAAAATGTAAAAATTCGATTGTTTGGAGATGACAGTAATGGCCCACAGTGTATCAATTCAAATTATACTAATCAAATAATGTACTGTTATATTGGCTGCTAGCCTGAATTATCTGTAACTTAAGCACTAGGAATGATTACCATGAACATTATGCACTTATCTTAGAAAGATGTTTAAAATATGCTCAATTGTGCTCATCTGTGCTTAAACAACCATTACCATGTACATCTGGTGCTACTCATAGAAAAAAAATGCTCCAAAGATGCTTAAAATATGCTCAAGTGTGCTCATCTGTGCTTAACAACTATTACCATGTACATCGGGTGCTACCCATAGAAAAATGCTCCAAAGAGGCTTAAAATATGCTCAAGTGTGCTCATCTGTGCTTAACAACCATTACCATGTACATCTGGTGCTACTCATAGAAAAATGCTCCAAAGATGCTTAAAATATGCTCAATTGTGCTCATCTGTGCTTAAACAACCATTACCATGTACATCTGGTGCTACTCGTGGAAAAATGCTCAAAAGATGCTCGCAAATGCTCAATGATGCTTAACATGCTTAGGGATGCCAAAAACTTTCCTCACAGTGGAGAGAATGTAAATTGTGTCTACAGCCTGAAGAGATCAGGAGTTGTTGTGATTGAAAGTGTTCAGAAACTGAGTTAACTGCACCTTGAGAACATCTGCTTAAAATTATAAATTTTATGGTGCTTCCCAGAACTTTAAACATTCCAGACAAACAACCATGTGAGGACAAGGACTGTCATGACCCATTATTTTATGGGAAGCACATATTTGTAATATTGATTACTTACTGTTGAAGTTTGGCAATAATTATTTGCTGACGCTCCAGGAGTTGCACCAAAGTAAAAAAAAAAAAATCTGATCATACAGTTGTGACTCTTAACTAAATTACAATTGAGCAAGACTTTATATAAGTGACATTTAGATACCAACCAATTTATCTTTAGTAGATTGTAATTTAAAATTGTACAAGCAATTATAGTAATAAAGACTTGGGCCGAGTCATCTGGAAATTGAGATTATGTGTAATAATGCCAATATTTTTGTATTGTAATTTTAAACTTCATGCTATAGGGGCCTGCCTCCATTGGGTATTATTTTCAAATGGTGAAATTTTGTTGTATGTAAAGACATGAAATGTCATTCAAATTTATTGGCCAGTGAGGAAATGATGGTACTTAATCAAATGCAATAGTTCATTATTATTATTAATATTATTATTATTATTGTGAGTCGAGTTGGATGTGGCAATTGATAGCACATGGCTAATCTTTTAATTTTAAGTTCAGTTCCGAGAAGTTTGGGCGGCTTTGGCCCACCTGGTTTGTCCTGTGGACCACGTGTTGTTTCAACAGCAATCCATGTGGAACCATCGTTGGCCAGCCTGGTGATACATTACCATTATGGGTGACAAACCTTAACTAGGTCAAAGGTCAAGGTCGGGGTTTGTCTTTCACTGGTGGAATTGTGGCAAGACATCATGAGATAGAAAGGATCAGAGGTAAAGGAGCCAAGGTCACTAGGTCAAAGGTCGATATTGCCGAATAAAGGTCAAGGTCGAGGTTTATGTCGTTCACTGGTGGAATTGTAAGACATCCTGAGAGGAAATGAGTCATAGTCAGTCGAGTCCAAGGTCATTGGACCAAAGGTCAATATTACCAGGACAAAGGCCATTACTTAACATAGAAATATTTTACGGATTTTGAAACAGTAAGTTGAGTCTCGGCTACGCGGTCGTAGCCTGCCCGGGTGGTTGGAGGGTGTGTAGCGACGCGTGGGTCGCTTCGTGTCGTTTTTCCGGAATTTAGTACAACCCTGTCCGAGGAAGCGAGGAACTCTGGGAGAAAAAGTGACGTCGCAGCCTCTTCCTTTGGAGGCCAAGATACGATAGGTCGGTATTGAAATTCGGGCAGGGTAATCTGTTAGATTTTTGTGTTGTCAGCGCCCATCTCTTCCCTAAAATGTTATAAAATGGTTTACTAAACATCAGTTGCCACCTACAACCCGATAGGTTTGATTTCCGACCGTGTATTTTGGTATATTTTTCGATTTATGCGGACTTAAGTTTTGGCTGGAACCTTGTGTCGTGATTGAGGGGAACGTTCGCTAGCTGTTGAAATTTTGTTAAATAGTGGATAATTCGAGAATTGGTATTCTCGGGGAGTAGTTTTCTCCCGTTCGGTGAGGCTGATTTTTGTGTGCCCCCCTTGCCAAGACGAACGTAGGAGAAGGCGGTAGTGTTGAGTTGGACTTTGTAAATTTGGAGTCGGTCACGTGGCGGAGATTTGTCCGTTCGGCGAGGTTTGAGACTCGCCCCCAGGAACGGTGTCAGATTCCGTGGGCCGAGAGTTAATTTAGCTAGAGAATTTCGACAACCACGACATTGGTTCCTGCCTGATAGTTAGTTTAGGTAAAAGTTTATTTCAGGTGGCTTCTGTACATTGTTAGGGTTAATTAGAAACACTCACTGAGCCGGTTAAATGTCTTTCATGCTAAACTTTACTCTTGTAAAATATATAATAAATTGTTGAATCTGTTTAATTCTTCTCGTCATTATTGCCAGTACTTGGTCGAAATTTGTTTGTGAAATCTGCAAGCGAAAGCGGCAGTCGAACCCATTGGGCACTTTTATTATTGTAACTACAGAGGTGACGTCCGCGGTGCGGCCACTAGCGGGTCGCGAGACGTCGTTCGTTACATAATGTTGCCTCCCACCTCTTCTACAATTCCTCCACCCCAAGTTGTAAAGAGGTTGTCCTTAAAGTTATCCTTTTCTCAGAGGTTTGTGAAACTCTTAAATAATTCCGTAATGTGTTTCTCATTTCTTCCCTCTCGGTCTGCATTCGTCACAACAAGGGTCATCATCATGCTGATACCAAAACCTTGCACCTCCCATGTTTATATCACAAACATCATGATGAAGCGATAATGTGTCATAGCTGTATTTGAGTTATATCTTTGAATAGGATTATCACACGGATCATTTTTATGGAATACATATGCATCAACCAGGTTGAGACAATTCGTCATTTCAACAGTACTGCCCACGCTAGGGTAGCCTGGAGTGAATGTGGTCGAAATATACTCTCTTCTTCAGTTACTTCGTCACAATTGCGGTGTCTATTCCAACAAGTAAAAACTTGATGATATCTATGTGTCAGGCGTTATGTCATCAAATCCAATCACAGTTCGTATCTTGAGGACAGATTGACATAAATTAGTATAACTTAAAGCCTATCGAAAAGCTGGTAACTTGAGATCAAATGGGCCGCAATTTACAGGTCAAATCGGACACTTTTTCAGTTGTGGGTTTCTGTATGTTGCCATAGATATCGGTTGGTTGGGCATTGAGAAGTAAGACCTCTGTAGTGTGCAGTTCCTGTATTTAAACAAAACACCAGAGCCAAACGTTGTGGCTGTTTACATGTTGTATTAACGAAGAGACGCACAGACAGACGTCGTATTAATCGACTTTTGCGTACGAGACAGACTAACCAACATATAGCGACTAGACCGAGCACACCGATCACTACAGGACATTACAGTTCAGTGCAGCTTTTCACAAAAATTCTTACGATCGATATTACCCTTAAGTGAAAAGTTACTTTTTTCTTCCGTTTCTCCTGTATACATATGCTAACAATCATGACAATAATATTTGTGGGTGCCATTTCAGTATTTATTACCTATTTTCTGCAATAAAAATTCATCAAATAATTAAACATCGGAGTTTTTTTTTCATTGAATGTTTTAATTAGGAATTCAGAAATTCATTGCCTGAAAATTTTGTGACTATAATTTTCTGATATCAGAAGATATTTTATTCATTTACAAAATTTTGCGCTTTTTGGCAAAGGGAGAATTCCTGTCGGAGGTTGGTGACCTCCATGGAATATCCATAGCATTAGTATCCAAGATCATCTATTCTGTTTGTTCAGCTCTTTGTGATAAACTTGACAACATCAAATGATGATCTGAACAGAGTCAAAGATGGATTTTATAACATAGCTAGCTTCCCTAATGTTGTGGGGTCCATTGATGGTACGCAGATACCTATCCAATGTTGTGGGTGGTGTTGGGGAATACACGGTGCTTGGCTTGTGAGAGGTTAAAACACACAAAAAGACCATTTCCATTACCATGCGGTTACCGCCGTTTAATCAACCGGAAATCAACATAATAATAATAAACATATAAACAAAAGGACCCGGACACTGGGTCAAATATCCGGAATGAACAAAATAATCTGAAACAACCTGACCAGTCATATAGGTGTATATAACACTAAGGAATGTCTGGGGAAGAAGAACCGAACTTCATCTGTCGTAAACGAATCCCAGCTATCAATGTGCAGGGAGTTGTGGATGCCAATCTTCGGTAAGTTTGCATGTCCAGTGTCCGACTGTTCTGCATCATAAACTTTCTACATTTTATACTTCTCAAAAAACATTGCACCGATTTTGATTAACTATTACAAAAACCTTCCTTAGGCAAAGGTCCAACAAAATTGGGAATTATATGCTCCTCATCCCACAGATACTTAGTAGTGGGGACTAAAGGGGTAAAGTTTGACCATACATGAATTTGATTTAGTAATACACTGTATTTAATTTAGTACTTTTTTTTTACAGTTTTACCAACATTGTGGTTAGGTGGCTTGGAGCAACCCATGAGGCTTTCATTTTTCTGGTCTACGAAATATAATGGAAAACATGAATGGTTGGCTCTTGGGAGACTCGGGGTATCCTTTAAAAAGATGGTTGTTGACTCCTTTTGGTGCCACAGGGAATCCACAGGAAGAGAGATACAACAAAGCTCACTGCTCTACTAGGAACACTGTGGAAAGAGCCTTTGGAGTGATTAAGAGCAGGTTCAGGTATATTCAGGATAAAGAAATACAATTCTATGGAATAAATTATGCAAAAAAATAATGGTTAAGTGTCAGGGAGCAAATGTCGTGGTGCGGCATCTGTCCAACTTTTCCATTCAAATGATTTCTTAATTACCTAAAGATATTGGGTGTGTGTCACAGTATGCTGGTATAAAGGGTTACCAAGTTTGCTCAAATGGAGTAAATGAATTAAATTAATTTAAAGTGCAGATGAACGATACAGACCCATTGAGCCTCTTTTCCTTTGTATCCTTTATTGCTTTGAAGAATGTTAAGCTGTACAATGATTTTAAACTTCTTTAAAGCAAGATAGCATTAATTGATTCACCATAAGTCATACTTTTCATACCCGTAAGAAATTGATATTTTTTTCACAGATGTTTGCACAAAACAGGAGGATGCCTGCAATTTAGGCCAGCAAAGAGCATCAGGATAATTGAGTGCTGCTTTAGACTGCACAATAAAGCCATCAACGAAAGAATCCCTTTGGGTGCAGATGGGCCAGTAGTACACCTGTACAACAACAACATTGCATACCAAGGAGGGGAAAAGATGGCGATATTTATTGAATAGCCAACTATCTGCTAAAAAATGCTATAACAATTTTCTCATTTGCCAAAACCAATAACAGGGAAACTGAAAATGGGGATATGAATGATTGAAAATCAAATGACTGTCCAGGCTAAATTTTCACATCTAGTAATTCAAGTGCAGTTGTAGATTTCCTCTGTAGCTGTAGCATGTCCTCCTGCTGCTCCAGTGATTTCTCCTGCAGCTTGATTTTCTTTTCTTTATACTCTTTCAAATACTTGAACTTCTCTTTCTCAAGAAGAAAAAATCTTCTTGCATGTTACCTGTACTTTCAGTGTCACCTGTAAATATAGTTGTTAATTTCATTGTACTTATTACTCTTATTCTGATATATACATTTAAATATGTAGAGATGTTACAGTAGCTTACCTAGACAAATGTTGGCGTCAAACTACTCCATATTGACAAAATACAACAAGCATACTGAGTATTTCTGAAGCAATACATGTCCCCTTCCGGCCCCCAAATTCTTTAGATGCAATTTTCCAAAAAATAGTAACAGTGACCTTGACCCCACGACTTTGAAACTCAAACTTGTCCAAGATATTTCAATTCTGTACATGTGTGTGCAGTTTGATGGAAATCCATATAAGAACAATGCCACTAGAGTGCTGACGATCTTAAGCGGACGTACATACGAGAGGTACATAATGGGGTTGTTGACTTAGACATTCACTGTGGGGTTTCGATCCTGCTCAAAATGTCATTGTGGGGAAGCATTAGGAATTCAGATGAGAGCTACATTCTGGGGTTGGGAAGACCCCACAATGTTGCGGACAGAAACAACCCCACAATGTTGTGTAGAATGGTACCCCACAGTGTAATGGACAGAAACAACCTCATAAAGTTGTGTAGAATGGTACCCTACAGTGTCATGGACAAAACAACCCCACAATGTTGTGTAGAATGGTACCCCATCGTGTAATGGACAAAACAACCCCACAATGTTGTGTAGAATGGTACCCCGTGTAACAGATAGAAAGCTACCCCACAGTGGTAATGGACAGAAACAACCCCACAATGTTTTATTTAAAGTTATACTTGTAATGGAAAGAAACAACCCCACAATTTACATAGAAAGCTACCTCACAGTGGTAATGGACAGAAGCAACCTCACAATGTTTTATTTAAAGTTATACTTATAACGGAAAGAAGCTACCCCACAGTGGTAATGGACAGAAACAACCCCGCAATGTTGTGTAGAATGGTACCCTACAGTGTCATGGACAAAACAACCCCACAATGTTTTATTTATTGTAATGGAAAGAAACAACCCAACAATTTACATAGAAAGCTACCTCACAGTGGTAATGGACAAAACAACCCCACAATGTTGTGTAGAATGGTACCCCGTGTAATAGATAGAAAGCTACCCCACAGTAATAATGGACAGAAACAATCCCACAGTTACTTAGAAAGCTACCCCACAGTGGTTATGGACAGAAATAATGCCAACATGGTCAACCTCAAAGTGTTACATAAAATCCTACCCCAGCATTATGGATAGTACCTAACAAAGGATGTTCGTTTAAGTTGGGTAGTTTTATTGAAGTAAAGATGTCATCCAACAATGTTTCTCTTGTTAAATCCTTGACAGACTTCCCCATTTTTTCTCCAATGCATATATTGTCATTTCCTAAAGACTGATATGAGTCAATTCCAACATATTTTTCATTCAGTCCATAAATTTTCGTTTTCATCCTATTGATGTAGTTTTACCTCGAGAATTTTCTGTCATTATCCCAAAATAAATTCCTTTTTGGCAGCATTAAAATTCTCGAGGTAAAACTACATCAATAGGAGGGGCTGACAAATCCCAATAAAGGATAATTGCAGTATTTGTTCTTGTATATAAATGAAGAAATAAACCACAGGACCTTGAGACACAGCTTTTTCCTCCATTATCTAATTTCCGTTTTTATGTTGACGTACACTGTACATGTAATTGCCAACTTTCTTCTTGATATACAACAACAGAAAGTCATAAGCTTGAGGTTTTATTTTCACAACTCACCAAAAGAGTCCAACTTTTCAATAAGGTCTTGACATCTTGAATATTTTTGACAATTCACTTGTGAAAGAAACACTTGAGAACTTATATAACAAAAACTTATCCAATGAATCCAAGCTTGGTTTTTTGAGACCTTATATTATAATACATTATTTTCCATCTCAGTTGTGAGAGAATCGACTTTACAACTAAAATTAAAATAACGAAAGATGTCAAATGATTTTCATACGTTTTTTTTATGACATCAGGTATCATAATACATTATTTTTAATTATACAATTGTGAGAGAATCAACTTGAAAACTAAACAAACACATACACCTGTCAAATGAATCCAAATTTCAAGGTTTTTTGCCATCTTGTATCGTATCATGTTTCTTTAGATAATTTACTTACAAAAGAATCACCTGGACAACTGATATAACTGAAATCTTGTATTATAATATGAAATTATTTTATCATTACTCAGTTGTGAGGGAATCAACTTTACAAATAAAATACCTAAAGCATGTCAAATGAATCTAACCTTTGAGGTTTTTTAACATCTTATAAGACATTTTCTGATTATTTACTTGCCATAAAGTTGACAATTAATATGACAAAAACTCTTAATTCAAGTCTTAAGATTTTAGAAATCTTTTTCATGATAAATGTTCATTTATAGTCACTTGTGAAAGAATTATCTGGACAACTAATATAACAAAAAAATCGTCCCATTGGATCAAAACCTTTAAGGTTTATTTTGACACCTGGTATCACAATATGTGTCCCATACTCTCTGTGGTTTGACTTCCTTGTTTTGATCATCATGTTGCTGAGTTTTGTTTTAAATATTGTCTCTTTTCCGAAGATGGATAGTACCTTGCTTCTGTTTGCTTAATCTCATAACCTCTTCAATTCTCTTTTGACCTGGGAATTTGTCTGCATCCCAGTCAATTCTTTCTCTTCCTCGACTGTCCATTTCTGCCTGGTGGATAGTTGTGGCGTTTTCCTGATTTTGTTGACAGGTTCACAATCCTCTTCAAGGTGATCCATTTCTGCTAGATCTGGTATGTACTCTTCATCAATGACATTTTCTGGTTCTGGAGGAATTTCTGGGTGGATGTGTGGATCCAGGACTCCATCCTGTGCTCTGTCACATGCTCTGTCCTGTGTGACCTCCATAATATCTATAAGTAAAGCAAAATTATCAAAAACCTTTACTTCATGTATCTCGTCTTACTGCCTTTCTTTATGAATGAGAGGTTGATAAGTACATTTGCACAGTTGTTACGTAACAGGAAGATCAAAGGTTTATGAATTTTATTATCACTTCTTGATGGCTTTGTTTCTGAGATAGATGGGACCAAGATCACCCTGTACATCTAACTTGGCTTTAAGTCCTATGATGTGATCCTCCATTATTTCAGTTTAGTACCATCCAGCTACTTACAGAAAACCCTACGTCTTATAACAATAATTTCAGAAAAAAAGCTTTATCATACCTTCCATAGACACTTACCATCTAACTGTATTTCCTGTAATTTTTTCCCCCGAAACTGCCCAACTAGTCCAAAATCTTGAATCAGTAAGATCTTTGCAATGTCAACTCTTTCAAGGACATCAGAAGTTTGTCGGTAATGCACGGTGTGCACATTCATGGTGTGCCCTAAATGATCAATAATCCACTGCTTTTCGGTATCATCTGTACTCATGGCCTACAAAAACAAATGTTAATGCACATTTTATATCACTACCAAACTAACAAAATAAAAAGCCATTTGCTACATATAGAAATTGTAGAAAGTGGGGCACATTCCCTATTATAATGAGAGGTTTCCTGGTTTTAATTACAATAATGAAAAACTGCAGATCATATGCTCTGATGATCACTTTATATTTTCTATCATTCAATTTTATTGTGTCCAAATTATTATGTTACAAAAGCATAGAGGGGTTTTAATCAAGATATTGCAGATGATTTGGTGAACTGCTGTTATTAAGAAAAGTAAAGAATTCTACCTCTTTAGCATGAGAAAGATAATAATAATTAAAATGAAACTAGCAAGGAAATTGTTCTGATTAATTAAAAACTCATCTCTAAAACAAAAGGAAGACATTTTTTTCTATTTTCTAACATTAAATGTCAATAAACAGTATCAGCAGCCCATAACATTTTACCTGCACCATTGTTGCCATATATTTTCTCATGTTAGATCTTCTTATGAGATCTGGTGACAACAAGCCTGCCTTTGGATCACGAGTCACCTCACGAATTGAGTCATATGCTCTGAAGACACCTGCACCTAGAATTTACATTTTCAATTATCATGTAAAAATATCAAAAGAAAAAAACAAAACTCTGAAAAGTTTAAACAGCCTTTCAAAAATACTTCCTTACACTATTTGCTTGTAGATGACAACTCTTGCTTAATTGCTGTTTTTCTATAAATCTGATTTATAAAATTTATGGAAATCCAAAATTTTACAAAATGATCATCAATGTTTAGTCTCCATTAATATTGCTGATATGCCTTGTCTTCTATTACCAATTTGTGTATAAATAATGTAATTAACATTCCACCATTATTTCTATTATTGACTTTTTAATCAAATCTGATGTCCACTCCAATATCATTTTTGTCTATTGAACTGAAGCATATACAACTTACCAGCATTAGCAAACATGTATTCGTTGTTTGATTGGATTCCAGCCTGTCTTCGGACATTGGGGTCAGCTAGGAAGCAAAGGGATTCTTTCACATCTCGTGGGAGAATAACCGGTACCCCTCTACCAGTCTGATTGAGAAAAAACATAACGATGAAAGGGTCTTGGAACAAATACAGTTGAAACATGAAGTCAAGACCTCAAAATATATCTTTGTGCCTCCTTTTATATTCAAAATATATGGAACCAAATTATGAATGTGTGCTATTTGGATTAAGAAGTCTGCATGTTAAGCAGATGCCACGGCATATTTCTGTAACTTAAACTGTAACTTCAAGACACCATAGTGCATTGAAAAGTTAAATAATAAAATCAAAAATTACATTTCAAGATTTCTCTGTCATACAGAAATGTAATATAATCAAAATTATACCTTTCCACGTATGACCACCATTTCTTGACTATGTAGCAAGTGGCTCTCAAATTTGGTAAGTTCCCCTCGCAGCTCTTCACCCACTGAATCAATACCAGTTTTACGTGCCGCATAAGATGTCAGCCTGTTAAAATAAGTATCAAAATAAAGATAATGAAACAAAACAACATCAAGTGGTCATTGACTTTTATAAATAAAGCTGTAGAGGGGACTCTGTACAGATTGTTGCAAGTTGCAGTGAAATTAGTCAGGAACTCCATTTTAATAGCAGATTTTACAATTAATCCCTGATTCCAATAACAAAACAAAAAAATAATGTATTACAAGTCAATAAAATAGTGTCAAATTCCCCTCCGATCATATTAATTCTGAAATAGTCATGAGCATTTTTTCAGAGACTGCACTTTATCAAGCAAACCCTTATATTTCCACACTTTAAAGAGAGATAGAATAATGTAATGGAAATTACTTCATAGCTTGGACTTCATGGCATCTTCTTCGGTTAAAGAGTGTGATCCTTGCTAAAGAAAGAATGGCAGCTTTCTTGAAATTTGAGAAGGAGGTGTCGTCCAACTGTAGATCATTGATTTCTCCTTGAAGGAAGGATGCCAACTTCTTTACATCCTCTGGAAGTGGAAGCTTACGTTCACTGTTGAAAGACCTTTCTGCTAGTAGTGATCTTGCTAATTTTGCTACACGCAAACCCCATTCGATCTCCATTAACTTCTTGAACTCTTCTGCTTCTTTCATTTTCCTTTCATCACCATTCCGAATCGACTATGCCAATTTTGCTGATAACATTCTTTTGATGTCATGTCCTAATTTTATTGCGTTACTTGGTGCATTCAAATTTTCTTCATCCATCTCATCAACATATCTCATCAACATTGCAGCAATTTAAAGATGCTTTCAATACATGATCAAAGCAACTTGGCTTTAAGAAATTATCCATAGTTGCTGTGGAGTTTTTTGTTAATGCCTGACATCCCATCTTCATTTTTGCAGAAAGTCTCATAGTGGAACTTGTGTAGTACTTTCTCATTATTTGATTCCCACGTTTTCTCATCATCCATTGGTTTCCTAAACCAATAATTAGTCCATCATTCTTTGCAACATCAGACACTTCATCGACTTGCATGATTGGAAAAACCTCCAGGGTCAAAGCCTGGGAAGCACCATCAGGTATTTTCCCTAATAAAATGTCAGACTGAAGGATCAAAGAGCCTTTTGAACCAGTCAACGGAAGGTCTGAAGTACAGGTTTTCATGTGGCGTTTAATTGACTTCTGCAGAATCCATCCAAGGCACTTTGGACATGGACCATACTTTCCTATATCCAAATTTTGCTTAAGATCATCATCTTCCTCATCTGTCTCATTATGTTCCTCCATTTCCCCAACAACAGAATGTGATCTCCTCAGTAGAAAAATCTCTCCTTTTTCGGCTTTTAAGACGAAGTTTAGTGATAAGTTTCTTCCGTGATTTTTCATCTCCTTCTTCTTTGATCAACTTGACTTCATCTTCTTGTTCATGGCTTTTTGTTAAGATGTGATGTGAAAAATTGCTGACAATTTTGTCACAGAAAGCACATGGATGTTTTGAGTCATATACTCTTTTGGTTTTCTTCCTTTTACCAGAGTTGGAAAATTCTCTCTTCGAGACAAGTGCAACAAAAATTGCTGGATTGGAAACATCCCTTGCAATATTCCTTGGATTCATATCAACATTGTTTTTCCCAGTTTCCAATGAGTCCGGCTTCTTTCTGAAGGCCTCTGAAAAATGTATAGAGATATCCATCCAGTAAATATTTACTTGCGCTATGAAATATGACTACTCAACATAATATTTTTTCCAACAAAACAAATTACGTGGATCCTCATTAGAGATTGTGCAAAAAAGACTCAAATAAAGAAGGTAAATACTATTTAGAAAGAGAGGTCCAATAACCTAATAATAAATCAAATTCCATTGTCATTTTTTTTTTCTAAATTATGAAACAGTCTTATTCTTTTATTATAATTGGATTAAATCTTCATTTTATAACTTATTCTATTTTCTTGACAAAAGAATAGTTGCAGTTATGTAGAATCCACTGTAATTTTCTCAAAGCCAAAAAATTAACATTTCAACAGAAAAATCAGGGCTCGTCTTGATTTAAACAAAAAATATGATGCCCTAACAATGTATTTAACGAAATCTGATCAACAAAACTACAGCTTTCAGTTGACCCTTGACCTTTACAATTTTCAAGTTCACTTCTTTCCTGGTCAATTTCTTTTACAGTGTATATGTAACAAATATGAAACTATATTGTGTACATAATGCAGATTAGATTAAATCAGTAAGTACTACAGCAGTATGGGGAAGAAATGGAAGACACTCCAGAGTAAGTATTTGTTTACAGGAATGTTTACAAAGTCTTTACTGTCTCAAACAAACACTTTTACAAAATTCAAGTCGGATAAGTTTCATTGTGATTTAGAATCTCTACAAGGAATTCAAAGATCTGATTTTTTGCAGGAAAAAACAACTTGAAAGCTTTTACACATTTTAATTGCCCAGCATAAAATTTCATTTTGTAAATGATATATATTCCTGTAAAATTGAATTTCTTGCGCTGTGGTGTTATTTAAAATTCCTACATTATTTTACGGCCGACGTAGGTATGTTGCCTACAGACAACTGGTCAGGTGGTGCTTTGGTTATTTGGGCAGGAAAGTGAGGGTTCCAATTCCATCCTGTGTTGTCAGCAAAGTACGGAGCAACTTCCCAGCTGAAGATGATGAATATACTGGCTTCCAGCGTGCAGCATGAAAATTCTTGGGATAAATGACAAAAGTCTCTGTGATATTTTGTATATTTATTTAAAATCGTAATAAATATTTTTTGTATTGTTTTGCTGTTCTATGTAATATTTTCATTTTACAACAAAATTCAACAGGCAAAAAATACAAATAACAAATGTAAGCGTCATAGGTATGTGGATTTCAGAAAAAAAATAGCATCATAAATCAAATTGGTACGTTTGTACCGGCAGGGTAAGTATTCACTTCAAAAATGAAGTTCAAAAGTTCATAGAAAATCTTGAATGCATTCCTGCTATGGCATCCGACATATCTGGGTGAAGAAAGTCATACACAATGGTGGAGGAACTGTGGGTGGAATAGGAATTCGTTGCTTTGCTAGTGAAGATCTTTCTGCCATGCTCATGACAACTTCTGTAAGATTTTCCAGGTAATCTGAAAGAAAAAATGCATGTTTCATTATTCATATTTTAACTGTACATTCGATTTGTACATCTAGAGAAAAGTTACAATTATCTAAAAACATTCAAATGACACATCTGGTTATTCTGTTGATTAAGAGTGCGCTTAAATGTCTGGCAGGTCACGATAGGCAGCTTAAGATAATATACTTGTAACCGTGGGTGGATAGACTACCAAAACCCCTTCTTCGGTTGGAAAATGATTTAATTGTCTGAAGAAGACCTAAAATTAAAAATACAATTATAAATACACATTCACTCACACACCTTGCACACTGCGGTAAATTATGAGGAATGTATTTATAGTTTGAAGATTACAATATATTAATGTGACTTATATTAATTAAGCTTACCAGGGACGCCGGCTTTGGTGCTCTCGCTTCAGATTTGACAGGTTAGCCTACGTGTTGACTGTCTGAGTGATGCTGTGCGAGTGTGGTGGCTCTTGGTGGGAGTTGGCGGTGACTGGACAGAGGACGTGAAGTCCGTGCTCGACGTGCACATACATACATTCTTTCATACTTGCTTTACGCGCGATGATTTAAAATGATGTATTCTATCACCTGGCTACATACTGAAACTTATACACGAGAAGCAAATGTATTAATACTAATAATTAAAAGTCTATACATAAAACTTACCAAAGGTGATATGAACTTTGACTTTCCTGACGATATGTTCTCCTTTTTTATATCTGGGAAATTCCAAGCGGTAACGCAACACACCGTCTTTATCAACTGCTTGTAATCTGGAGCGGTTTTCATTAAAGTGAAGGGCTGCTAACTGCAACCTGTAGTGAAATATAATGGAAAATATATAAGTTGATTATATGTTCCATTGCATCACATTTACTGTACAAATTAAACTTCATGCAGTATAGGTAAGTCATGGTATACATCAAATGTCATTGACATACTCCAAATTCAAAGACAAGTTATACTTCCAACGTGAATCTTTACCAAGAGCTGTGTAAAAAATGCGAGTTGTAGGCATTGAATCAAGCACAAAGTATAAGTGTAAATAATCTACAAAATTAGATGATCATAGCTTAATTGTGGAAAAAGTAATACTAGGAATTTGAAGTCTATATTCCCTTAAAAACTAAGGAGCTCACAAATCTTAAATTTTATGGTATTTGGAAATCTCTTTATAATTGGATCCTTTCTTCTCTGACACACACATACATATCAATATCATCCCATGGTATGAAAACCCAATCATCTTTGGTGCAAAATGATTTATGACAGAATGGTAAGCCTCTATACTGGAAGTCTGTTGTCCTGTGGACAACATAGGAATGTCTTTCTTCATCTGGTTGGAGAGAATGACATCATCTAGTCTTTCACTAACCTTGGTTGTTGTAAAGAGAGTTCAATAATTTTAACAGGAAATAACTAGTTACTTTTCACTTTGTTGATGTTCATTTCAAAATTATGATTAATTAATGGACTGAAATTTTCAATAATTAATGTTTCTTCTATGGTCATGGATTATTTTCACAAAACATGTCCATAGAATTTGTGTCCATTATTCGTTTGACCCAACACATTTTCCCTACCATTGTTATGCAAGTTGAAGTTAATTTCTGAAATAAATGGTATTGTCAAATACCTGGTTTAATCCATTTCTTCTGCCTTTCTCTACCGGACAGGTCACCATGACAACACTTCTCAAACAGAGATCCATGACCTTCATGTATGTTTTGTACATGGTTTGCTGCACTCTGCCACTTTTCCATCATTAGTTAAGGATCTGCAGACGGAGTTGATGCAGCTACCCAATAAAGGTGGTTGCTGATACCCTTTATCCAAGGTGTTAATGCATCACAATCTTTATCCTTGGATATTGCTGTCGGTTTTTTCTTTAATCCTAGTAATAAAAAAACTTTTTCTTTAATCCTAGTAATAAAAAAACATGTCAAAATTAGTGAGAAATATTCAGCTATCAAACCATTATGCAGTTGTCTACAGTCAAACCTGCTTTGCAGCATACCTTTGTATGGTGGATAGATTGATTAAACCAACCCGGTGCAGTTTGCAATGTAACTGACCTCTATACTAAGGACAACTGTCTATAAAGGACAGTTTTCCTCTAAACCTGGGTCTTCATAAACAATTTTAACTATCTAAAAATGACTTACATATCAAACTTAAATTACACTTAGTATAGGAGTACTTCAACAACCAAGAGTGTTATATGAAAAAGCATTTTTTGTTGAAAACTTACCCTTTGCTACATGCCAGATATCTACACAGTGTTTTGTTTTAGGCATATTTTCCTGACCCATTTCAAAATTTGTACATGACGATCTGTAACAATCTTCTGTATAGTAATTCCAGCGTCATTGAAGGTCTTCACACTTGTGATCAACCCTTCTTTTTCCATGTGGTAGCTACTTTTGACTTCGTTACTCTAAAAATAGAATGTGTGAAATTGATAAATGAATTGAATGTAAAGGCAAGGGATTTATTTGATTTTTTTCCCAACACTTCCAAAAGGATTTACCTGTGAAAAGACAAAGCTGTCTTACAGCCACTAGGGAAATGACTGCTTAAACATGCTATGATGTCACAAAAACTGCCAAATGACATCACAATCTCATTCACAAAAAAATTAGTATCCAACACTGAAACAAGGTTTTCAGCATCATGAGTGTGGGAGAAAATCAATTGTGGGGTTGTAAAGTGAACAAAAAATCTCAACCCTCAGGTGGAGATTTTTCTGTCTACGTTACACTCCCATGATGGAATCATATGATAATAGTACAAAACAAATCACAGATTTTCTAGTAACATGTATGGACAGATTTACTTCACATTTGCAAGTTCACATGGCCTCTGTTTGCCCATTGCAGGCCCCCAAGGGGCCATTTCTGGCCCATTTTTTTCCATATGGGAAAACAAAACATGATCGCAATAGAACAAGAGCTTTCAGCTGACAGGTGGACTTAAAACAATTACCTGAACCAATTGCACATCGACTACTCTGGATTCATCTAAATCCATCATTGTGAAGCTGCCATACTTTGCAGAGTGGCCTGGGGTATCTGCACGTCCATCTCCTCCCAATACAATTTCCCTATTTTCTTGAATCACACTGTCCAAATAGCACTGCTGATGGTCATTCCAAACTTGCAATATGGCTGGCTGAAGAAAATACTTCTGATGTTGCAAAAATGTATCGCAAGATATTGTGGCCATGTGCATAAAGTTGAACATCCGCAGTGATTTGCTTGGAAGCGACCCAGAAAACAGAATTGCACATGAAAGCAGTAAGTTTCTAGCTGGTATTGACCCGATCATTGGTTGGCTCTTCCAAACATTGGTATAGGAACAAAAACCACAGTCCTGTAGAATTTTCACTGCTGTACCGCGCAGCTGTTGAATATGTCCAAATGTTGGGCTGGAGCATCTTGGGCATGCTGAAAATAATTTTAGGAGTTCTGATTCGTAAACCTAAAATTTTCTGTCTCTTCCATCATCCCTGAAAAAAAAATCATTTTACTTTAAATTCTTGGTTTGGGCAGTGTATTTTGTCATAATTTGCCAGGCCAACGAAAGGCACTTGCACTGAGTAATAATTTAGCCTTAGTAATAACACAAGAGATCCAAAAAGTGGTGGTGGGATAAAGAAAGTGATATAGATGAAGATGTACAAGTACCATTATGTGGTAAAATGTTACTAATTATGACCCTTGAATTAAACCACATCAACATACCACAAACCTTTTTAACACAGAGGTCTAGCGACCTTTAATAACAATCCTTTAACTTTACAATTGATCATAACAATTAATGAAAACATCTCCCATGGCTTGATTTGTTTGTAGTATCTCATTTTGTAATTACTGTATATTATTCATGAGCAAAAACGATTTGTGACAGTTTTCTCTAGAGCAAAAAATACACAACAGCATTTTTGTGTAAAAAATCACCTTTCATCATCTATGTTGCTATCAGAGTCAACATCTTCATCTGCTTCACTCTGAAATGACGCATTAAATGAACTGTCAAACAAGTCTTCTTGGGGACTATGGTCATCCATATCTCCATTGTCCTCTGTGCCGTCATGATCAAAAGTAAGATTGTGGTCCTCGCACATGTTGGTGTTTGACGTTTGTTCTGGTTTTATAATATCACACTGGATGGCCACAGACTTGCATTCATTGGATGTCGTCTGACATACTACAATAACGAAAAATGATAGAAGTGGTGTAACACACTAAGAGAATGAAAACACTTTTTTTCTGAGCTCAGAATATGATAACTTTCTCCTATTCAACACCTTTACAGCAACGTAACATTGGGCTGCACCTGTTCCTTTGGAGCAGAGAGTGGTAGTAAAGTGTAACTATTTAACAATCCGCCATCCATAATGCAGATGCAAGAATTAAAAAAAAACTGAAGAAAAGGTTGTACCAGTTTACATAAGCACCGCAAACAAGGTCATAATACTAACATCAGGATTCAAGATAGATGAAATTTCCGGAAGTGTGTATTACTAACGAAACTCGGAAGTGTACTGGAAAACAAATTCATTAAAAATTGCAAAAAAAATGTAGGGGGGACTCCATCAAACACCTTACACAAATCATTTGTTTTGTGAACAAGATATTATAATTGCAATTTTAACTCAGATGATTGAGTGTATATTTATCTTCCTTTTCGCAAATCAAACAGAACTGTCTTCATTACAATATGATGAACTGTTAATACATCTGCAAAAACTTAACTACACCCAATATCAATTTCTGATGCATAATTTTGATTAATCACTGTGCCTTGGTTATGAGTTTTAAAACTTGTTTGTATTTTCTTTGACCTTCTTGCTGGCTTCTTCAAACCTACTTGGCAACCATAGGTTCTTGTTAAAGCTGTTGTTGATCCTGATGGTGTCTAAAAAAAACGTTGAAATACACAAACTTCAATAAAACACATGAAAACCCTGTTACATAGGTATCCCTTCTGCCCCATGCCTCTCTGTTGTCTGCCTATATCAGACTCCGTAATATCAAGAAAAAATACTAGTTTCTCAACTTTTAAGAAAACAAGCTTAATTGTAATCTAGGTATGAGACTTTTATAATGAAGCACTTTTCAAATACTTCTTTATGAACTCTGATCTGGTATCAATATCAAAATATATCCAACAAAGCTGAATCTCGTTCTAACTTCTACGGAATGGATGCTAAAAACTAGGACATAGTTACAAACTCTATTAATACCATTTAGATTCTATGTGCTAAAATAAATTGTCAGATGTTTCCTTTCCATGAACTAATTGCACTTTGAATTGTTTATCCTCAAATTATTACATGTGGTGTTGAGTTATCACTCTCAATACCGCACACCATGGTATTATTCGAACCATTGTCAACATCATGGTCAATCTCCATCAGTTCTGTTGCTACGAAATGCTGTGACAGTAGCTGGAGGGGAAAACAAATGATCAAAATCAAAATACTAATGACTTATAAAATTTCATATCATAGTTCAAATTTGAGACAAATAGGTGTGACTGGTATATACTAGCTACATTGTACACTCTACTGGTATAATACCTTCACTTTAAATGTACATGCTGTATATTTGATTCTCTTCCCAGTATAGAAAGTTGGGGCACCATTATACATATGTGTAATATAGACCAATGAAACATTGACTAGAATTCTAGTTGTCTGAATTTTAAACAAAATTATGAAAATACCAATACGCACGTCATTACTAAATTGTACCTACCCTAGCATTTTCTCTCTTAGTAAAAGCCATTCTTTGTTTCTTTGGCGGTGGTGGCGTCTCTGTAATATTAGACATCGGGCTTGGTTCTGAAGCGTGTATAGATGGAACAGCATCTGGAAGCAGGTCCTTTCTTCGGACTGACTGGCCTAAACTTTCCATGATCTGATACTTCGCCGGGTAACAGGACTTGTCGAAATGTTTCGAACAAATTACTGAATGTTTGGTGGCTCCGGCCCAGTTCTTCCTTTTCGTTGTTACAAATGAAGTCCACTTTCTACAAATATCATTATTCTTCAATGGAAAGAAATGAAGGGATCGTATCTTCTTAGTGCAACCTGTTAACTATACAAGAACTTTAGTTTAGAGTTTAGTGTATCGTACACAGTTTGACAATAGACTTTGTAAAACCAGAATATTATCGGTATTTAATATGCTGAGAAAAAAAATTACATATTACCAAAGTATTTTTATATGAAAAGTTATACAACTTGGAAGTACCATGTTTGAAAGACTATGTTCACTTATGCTGCAATATCTTCAAATAAATAATAAAGACATTGTATTTTTTGGAAAAAAATAGATTTATTTCAACAATAAATCTTCATAACATGTCAAACTTCAAGATACCTGGTTATCATTGGCATGGTGGCTATCTTTACATTGAGTATTTCCACAGGAAATGTTCTAACAATGTAACTGGGTGGCTCATACATTTATTGATCTTTCTGGTGAATTAAAAAAAATGTCAAACAGCCCTCCTTAGCATCATGCTTTACCAAATTAATATTTGGCACAATACATAAAAGCAAAAAGTACTTTACTGGTACTTAGTTTTCACTAAAAAAAATCTAAAACATATGATAAAAAATAACAGTAAAATAAAAAAAATAACAGCAAAAAAGAAAAAAAAAAACAAATAATATTGATGGCACATCTTATTTGATTTTGCTACACTTGTATACATTGCACCTGATAAAGCATGTTCCACTGTCACACCGAATTTTCTTTCATTTTCAATACTCAGGGCCCAAAACATGGGCAACGTAAACTTTAATTATTAAAATTATACAAATTACAAATTCATATGTTTCATCTATACTATGAAAAATGGTACACAAGTCCTCTAAAATGCATTGATTTCTCTGTTTTTATGACCGACTGGATTCAGCAAAAGTTGTTTCACAATGTGGAGGAGTGTAACCCAGTTGGCCATGGCCAGCTATAAGCTTGGCTATGATTTGTTAACATATTTCTGGGCAGTGAATCTATTATGTGATGACAAAATGTAACCTTTCCACAGAGATGTTTCAGCAAATTTGCCCACCACATCTTTTCATTTCTTTCTAACATGTTTGCTCTAGCCTCAATAAATTTGATTGCTGGAGCTTTTAAGAGCAATAATACATGATCGTGACTGAGACTTGAACAGTGCCTTTGACTGTATGCTACTAACTCCGGTAATTTTGATAGATGGTGTACAAGCAGATGCAGGGAAGAAGAAACTTCTATTCCAACAAATTCTATTTTGAATAAACGTCGCAAGGCCCCTAATTCTATTCTATTTTAGCAACTGTGGCATAATGTTGCAAAACACATTCCTGGTCTTGAGCTTCAACATTAAAATCATCCAAAATTTTCAGAGATGTTAGGTTTTGCAAATCAACCAATGTATTTACTTCCAGGTATTGCTGTACTACACAATTTTTTTTTATTATTTCTGAAAACAATTTTTCGAAAGTATATATTCACCATGGATAAATATGACAGGATTTCAGCTACAATCTCTTCTGGAAGATCCAAAATGTCTCTGTAATGAAAACAAAGCCTTCTGGTAACATTTGGTAACATTTGGGAAGTAACAAAGTTTAAAGGTTTTTTTTGTAACAGAAGATATACGTTAAATTTACAAACAGTAATCAGGAATGTTTAGATTTACAGATTTGACACACCCTTTACACTATTAAACATATTTGATAAACTCACAAACAGTGAATTCCCAGAGCCAGTCTTTTGTTTTAAAGAAATAGATATATATAAAACATTTAATATTTTGAGCATGTATATCCTACTTATCATGATCAGTGCATAGTATTTCTCTCACTGGTTTTGGTGGTTGCATTTGTTCTCAAATACAGCCAAAAACCTTTCTAGCAGTTTAACCTTATCATCATGCATTGCTTTCAATGTTTGCATTCTCTCATCTTTCCATTTTTCCATACGATCTAAATATTCTGAATTTGGACTGACAGCAGGGGACGGGTTGTTCGAAGTTTCCTTTTCTTTTGTTTTAAATTGACTGTGTACTCTGGTCTTCTTGGTCTTCTGACCCAAAACTAGCTGAGGTTGTTGTTGGCTTGGTTCCAGCTTTGCAGCCATACCATTCATCAAAGGTTTCGTAAAACCTACATGTTTTCTTATCATTACCGCTCTGTTCGTTGTGGTCTTTTATTGCCCTATAATCCCTTTTCATGGCTTTGAATTTGTTGTTGCATTGATCGCCAGTTACATGGATGTTTTGAGCAACATTCTTTCTGCTATTTTACCCCAAAGAGTTTTATTATTCGTGGATCCTTGGAACAGCTTGTCCATTTCAAGTCTCGTGTCCAGTAGTATTTTTGCCTCAGATTCACTCCAAATCTTTGGAGATAAACTGTTAGTTGGCGAGTTATCCGATAAGGATGAAACAGGTTGCTCATCGTCTTTTGACACTGATGTCAATTCTGTATCTGTAGATTTGCAAGAATGGGATGATGATGCTGTAAAAAGAAAATCTGCACTTAATGAAGAATGACAATCTGGTGTATTGAAAAAAATCAATAAATGTATACTTCCCTTCAATCTTCAGTAAGTGCATTAGGCTATCAAGTCAAGAAAAAACACAATCCTTTGTTACTACTGTTTTCATTCGAAAAATGTACACATATAAAGTGTATGAAAGATTACTATACAAAAGCAGGTTTGTAATAATTACTAATGATAAAAAAATTGGTCACTCAGACATCAACATATATACATATAACCCAACTTGTGCAATGTCTCTCACCATGCGTACTAACTGCTCTGTTGCTGCCCCACGTATAACTTGATCTGTAAATTGAAATAATGTTGAAGTCGGCAATATAATACAGACGACGTTAGCTTCAAGAGCTATTTTCTGACACACAACAATATTATTGATGATTGAAAACTTTAATTTAACATAGCATATACAATATTGGATCGTCTATTTTTGACACTAGTGACAATTTTCTCTTCAGCAACTTAAGAAAAAAGCGGATGAAAACTGCTCATGTGATCCGATTTGGGTACCCTGACCCTTAATCGATATTTGGTATCAATATACAAAACCATTTGATTAAGTACAGTATATATATATTACCTAATGGATTCAGTCTTGCAATTAGTTCTTCTTCAACTGATCTGATATTGTTGACCCTCATATTCAACGTTAACTGTCTTCATAATTCTGCCGAAACAAAACAAAAAAAATCCATTTAAAATATTTTTAATTAAAAAACGAATACCTTTTTTAAACCACGCAGTATAGGCTATAAAACTATTTTATTTACATACCATATATTAAAAGGTTATGCTAGCATGCTGTGCAACACGTGTACGCGATATATCAGTATATTTTCACCTTGTATGAAAAAAACCCGGTTGTTTCTTTCAAAGCGTCTTAATATATACACTGTCACCAGTAAAAGCGTTCTCCTGATATAGTTTGGTCATTTGAACAGATAATTTTAATATATTAAAATTTAGAACTTTGCAGCTTACCTGCGCTGCCTGTCGTCGGCCATCTTGCTTCTTTTTCACTCCTCGGTAAATGGAGAGTATACTCTTGACCTCAATCCATGGGTCGCACTTCGATGCGTTCGATTCGCATTCGAGTCCAATCTCAACACTCGAGTTTATCAAGCACTGATATGTATGCTGATGATTCTACGTTGTCTGCTGTTGGTAAGTCAGTGGAAGATAAACAATGTGAGTAGATGGTGTGTAGATAACAGAATGATGATTAATGTACAAAAAACCAAATGTATGTGTATCTCATCAAAGCAAAAACAAAGGAGAAAAAAATTAAATCTTAAACTTTTTTATGTGTGATGAACTTTTAGAACAGGTTTGTAATGATAAACTACTTGGTGAAAACATTGATGATGGGCTTACGTGGTCAAGTCATATTGCATTTGTTGTATCTAGGATTAGACTAAGACTTGGTTTATTACGACGCATTAGTCCATATCTACCTACTGAAGGTAAACTTAGGTTTTTTAATTCTTGTGTTTTCCCTCGCTTTTTATGTAGTACTGTATGGTGAGGTTGCAACAAAAAATCAGTGGGAAAACTTCTCAAAGCTCAGCAGCAGGCAGTCCGTATTACTTTAAATGTACCTTTTGACACACCCTCCAGTGTAATGTTTCAGCAACTTAGATGGATGCCAATTAATATGTATTACAAATTTAGAAGGCTGTGTATGTTATTTAAATGTCATCACCAGACTGTTCCAGAATATTTGTCAAACAATGTATCACTAGTGAGGAATGGTCACAACAGGAATACTAGATATGCTTCTGAAAACAATTTCCAAGTGCCAAAACATAGATCTGTTTTACTCTAAACAATTTCTTACTGACGGTATTAAAGAATGGGATCTTTTACCCAATGATATTAAGAATGTCCACTGTTTTTCCACTTATTCTTATATAAGGAAAACTTATTCAACATCTTATATCTATGTCTTAGATCTCTTTGTGATATATTTGGCATTCTTATTCAACTTTTTTACCACAATATTGACCTAAATTTTAGACTATGTTATATTAGCGCCTAACTATGTCAATTTTTATCTGTTATATTAGCATGTATGTACATTAGGCACCAGCCATTTAATTGATCAAAATAGGTTTGCATGAGTAATTGTGCATTCTGTGATAAATTTAATTAGTGTCTGTGATTTTTATTTTTTTTTTTTTTTAGTTTAAATCCTATTGTTATTTAATATGAAGTTTGTAGTTTAAACTTGATTCATGTATGTAACTTAGTAGATCTTAACTAACCAGAGGACCGTGTGGAAGATTAGCCGTTGGCTAAACATGTTTTATATTCTCAATAAGTTTTTTATTATTATAGAAGATAATATCCCAATTTACACATTAAATGCATAAATGGTAATGAAACAAAATAATTTTAATTTTAATAGTATTCCCATTCAACAGCTTCATCCATAACCGTCACCTTCGGCATTCAGGTAAAACCTACCTATGAAGTCACGACTGGCCGCACTCCCCTGAAGGTGTGGACTTACCCGGGCCGTTGTCAAAACAATTCTTACACCTGTACTGACTAGTGTCGACAGGTGACAACTGCTCAGGTAAGCACTGATTATTCACACCTTCAAGGGATCGTGTTGAATGGTAACAGGTAAGCCTGGCATCAATATTAAAATTATTTTATCGCATTACATAAAAATACATAATCTTAATGTTGTCTTTTTTGATAATGGTCCTTCACTTTTTTCCCCCAAATTAACAAATAATGTTCCATCGCAGAGTGAAAAATAGAAAGCCAATGGCTCATCCATTGCAAGGGATTTTTGTATTTTTCTTGCTTGGAGGAACGAAATTCTTGTGCGTTGAAGATTTATATCGGTGATCTCGTCATCTTTAGAACTCATCAGCTGTACGTCAAAACATTCACTATGTAAAAAGTTATTTGGAAACGACCATTTTACTTTTAGTTCAGGAGGATTGAATGTAGTACTGTCCAAATGAAATGTTGCTGTTCTTACTATTTTCTGCAGTTCAATAGTTACGCTGTCTCCTCCACTGATCAGGTTAAACAGATGGGTTTGTGACACCTTCCGGCTATAGCGGTGAGGTGTGTTCGCTAATATCAGGCGAGCTGGAAACCTGTGCTCAATTAGCTGTCTTAATGACACCTTGAGTCCAGGTGTTTTCAAAACCGCCCAGGTAAATTGCTGCTTTCACACCTTCAGGCCAGAGTGGCGAGTCTTGCCTGTTAATTAGTGAATTACTCAGCCTTGATCATATTACATCTTTTTACTGGTACTAGTGTATAAGAAGTCCCCAGACATCGGTTGGATATTGATTGCCTTATTTTTATTTTCCTTCGATTATATTTGATATTTATCTTTTCTCTTGTAATTTCAATTGTAAAATGTCTTTGCAATTAATTTCCTTTGATTATATTGGATATAGATCTTTTCTCTTGTAATTTTAATTGTCATTCATTTTCCTTTGAATATATTTGATATCTATCTTTTGTCTTGTAAGTTTAATTGTAATTTGTCTTTGTAAGTCAAGAGTCAAGATTTTGTTGTTAATTTCATGTATTTAATCAATCATTTTTGTTCCCTTTCCAGCTTTATTGGACAACAATATGGATATCAAGGTAAGATTCTTTTGTTCTGAGATAAATTATTTCGGAACCCGTAACATCTGCTGTTACTAGTACTGTCAATATGGTTAGTGGGTTGTTCCCTAGTGTTAACTTAAATGTAGGTATGTCATTACCTAAAGATGTAGCCAGTACGTTAAACCCATTTCCCAAGGAATTTGCGCCAAAAGGCGCACTTTCGTTCCCTACTGCATATAATAGCGCTCGGACACAAACCACGTGGATGCTAGAATCTCAGTATTTGCGTACAGATATGTCGACCAACCACAACGCGTCTAGCAACGCAGCTGATCAGGGATCTGCCACGAACCTGCCCTTGCCAAATGTTGGAATTACGAAACAAGGGCTGATGGCACTTGCGAAATATCATGCAGAGCAGGTTACATTAAGTCGTCTTCCGCCTCCAGAACCGAGTGTATTTTTCGGAGATCCTCTGCAATATCCTGGTTGGAAGGCCGCTTTCCAAACTCTAATGGAAGAGAGGAAGATACCGTCATCCGAAAGAATACACTACCTCAAGAAATATCTCGGTGGTTCTGTGAAGGAAGTGGTTGAGAATTACTTTTTGTTGTCAAGCAATGACGCTTATATGGATGCCAAGAACTTGCTCGACGAGCGATACGACAACCCCTTTGTTGTAGCTAATGCGAAAGTTTTCAGACTTCCTCGGACAATGCCTCGCGGCATCGCAGAGCATAGGTAGACTGGACGTTCTCAATGACAGTAGAGAGAACAAGAAGATGCTATCCAAACTCCCAGACTGGATTGTCACCAGATGGGGAAGAATCGTAAACCAAACAAAGGAAGACGGGAATGACTTTCCTCCCTTTAAGGACTTTGTAGCATTCGTTCAGAAGGAGGCGAAGATTGCATGCGATCCAGTCACCTCACTGCAGTCTTTCCGTACAGATCATGGGGATGATTCAAAATCTGCTAAGGTCACAAGACCTACAACAGGACGAACGCTGATGACAGAGGCTTCGCCGAAGGAAGCTAAATCCTGTGGAACTTTGTGTAAGAATAACCACGATCTGAATTGTTGTAAACAATTCCTATCCAAACCATTGGATAAACGTAAGGAATATGCAAGGGAGAATGGTCTTTGTTTTGGATGCCTTGGGACAGGACCCATATCAAAGAAATGTACTCAGCGGAAACAATGTAAAACATGCGCCAAACCCCATCCCAGTTCCTTACATGGCGATCTGTGAAGGTCAAAGCCTAATGGCAAAAATAATAATGTTATAAATAATACGAACCTTGATGGCGTTAAGGCTCCTGCGTCTACTAATTCCCATGTGCACTCTGCATTCAACAGTACATGTACAAGTTGTAAGAGTTCAATGGTTGTACCAGTGTATATTTCTCATTGTGACAACCCCGGAAGGGAGAAATTGGTTTATGCCTTGTTGGATACGCAGTCAGATACTACGTTTATTCTGGAGGATACGTGTAGATCTGTTGGAATTTCGTGTGTGGATGTCAAACTTCTACTTTCTACCATGTATGCAGAAAATCGAGTAGTGGACAGTCGAAAGGTAAAGGGCCTCGCCGTCTGTGGATTTAACAGTTCTCTGAGCATACCACTCCCTGATACTTTCACACGAAGCATCATGCCGGCCAACCGAGCTCACATTACTACACACGTGGCCAGACAATGGTCTTACTTGGTTCCTATTGCGGATGAGCTAATGCCGTTAAACGATTGCGAAGTCGGACTGCTCATTGGATGTAATTGTGCGCGTGCATTGGTTCCGCGTGAGGTAATTGCGACAGTGGACCCTATGCTCAGAGGACTGACCTTGGATTGGGCATTGTGGGTACTGTTGATGGGGCTAGCTTAGAAGACGTTGATCCTGTTGGCACGAGTCATCATAGTATTACGTGTACGGTGCCACCTGCTCTATTATCGGGTGATAGCGAAAAGGTTCCTGACCATGTAGTATTCTCCTTTAGGTGTAGTATCAAGGAGATTATTAATCCCGAAGAACTCGTGTTGATTCTAAAACAGGATTTCAACGAACCCTGTGATACCAACGCAACTTATTCGCATGAGGATTGTCAATTCCTCAACCTGCTGAGGGACGGAATTCACATCGACAACGGACATTATGAGATGCCATTACCGTTTAGAGAAGGCATGCCGTGCCTTCCGAACAACAAGACATCGGCACTAAGTCGACTTCAACAGCTGAAGAAACGCTTGGATTCTAACAACAAATACCAGGAGCAATATACTTCTTTCATGGCAGAGCTAATAGGAAAGGGCTTTGCAGAAAGAGTCCCAGAAGCGGAAGACAGGCATGAATGGTATATTCCTCATCATGGTGTTTATTACCCCCAGAAACCGAATAAAATTTGGGTAGTCTTTGACTGCAGTGCTAACTTCAAGAGGGAATCCTTAAATTCTCACCTTTTACAGGGACCAGATCTTACCAAAACTCTTATTGGTGTCCTGTGTCGTTTCCATAAAGAGCCGATTGCGTTTATGTGCGACATCGAACAAATGTTCCACCAGTTCAAGGTAAACGTTGAACACAGAAACTATCTCCGATTCTTGTGGTGGGAAAATGGAGACAGCCGTGGTGAGCCGATTGAATATCGTATGAGGAGGATATCGAGCTTCTTCGTGCCTCTGAGATGTCTTCAGATATCTGCGATCAGAAACGGAAATGTCGTTTCAAAGGTGCATCGTCTCTGTGTGGTTTGGATCCGTTCCTCGACGAAAAAAGGAATTCTGCGAGTCGGTGGACGTATTCGACAGGTTGAATTTAGTACTGAAATGAAGCATCCTGTCATCCTCCCCAGGAAAGCTCATATCACTGAGCTTGTGATTCGTCATTTTCACCAGATTGTGAGGCACCAAGGACGTGGTATGACCACAAATGAAATTAGAGCCAATGGCTTCTGGATTATCGGATGCAGCTCTGCTGTGTCGAGTTGTATCTACAAATGCGTAACATGTCGCAAGCTGTGAGGCTGCTCTCAGGGTCAGAAGATGGCTGACTTGCCTGCAGAGAGACTGCAGACTGAACCTCCATTGATGTTTAGTGGAATGGATCTCTTTGGTCCCTTTTACATTAAGGAAGGCCGAAAGGTGTTGAAGAGGTACGGTGTTCTATTTACGTGCATGTCGAGTCGTGCCATCCATCCGGAAACGGCAAACTCTCTGGATACCAGCTCGTTCATTAATGCACTAAGAAGATTTCTCTCTGTTCGTGGTCCAGTAAGACAATTGAGATCGGACAGAGGAACAAATTTTGTGGGTGCTGAGCGCAAGCTCAAAGAAGCTCTTCAGGAATTTGATGATCAGGCGCTTCAGCGGTACCTCTCCGACAAGGGTTGCGATTACATTGGCTTCAAGATGAATGTACCCTCCGCTAGCCACATGGGTGGTGTATGGGAGAGACAGATCCGTTCGGTCAGGAATGTTCTTGCGTCGTTGGTATTTTTTTCAGATTTAATAAGAACGGGCTCGTTACCTGGTAAACGACAGTGGAAAACATTGGTAAATAAGTATGTATATATATTTGAAGAAAATGAATTGAAACAAAGAATGTCAAATGACAGTGACTTCTTCCGGTTCGCGTCGATTCATAACAAGCTAGATTCACATTGCTTGTGGAAACTTGCTGCAAAATATCCTCAGTACTCTAGATCTATACATTGTATTTTAAGATGGCGTTGAACCTCTCGCAGATCTACCAATATGGAATTGTGCCATGTTTGTGGACAATTTTACAATGATTCTGTAACTCATATTGTTCTACATTGTGATGCAAATGCAGGTATTAGAGACGAATTATGGTGCTATGTTATTAACATGTCAGATATTCAATTCAGTGTCCATATACATAACTTATCGGATTTCGAATTAACTAATGCTCTGTTAGGCAGTCTATTAAAGTATGATTTATCTTCAGAGAAAACGGAACAATTCAGATTAGGCGCTATCTCATATGCATGTCAAATGTTGAAAAACTATTATCAGTGATCTGATTTTTCTGGTACATATAAGTACCAAAACACTATATCTTGAAAATGTGTTGAAGGAATAGTTTAGTGAAATACTTCTAATTAACCATCAAAACATATTGTAACTTTATATATATGTATGTGCGTGTTGGTGTGTACGTGTGTAAATTTATGTAATGTATTGATGTTTATATAGTTGTCTTTGTAAATCTTCATATTTGGAGGAAATACAGATAATAACAATGGGCAGATTCATGTCCCCTTATAACCGTATATAGGAATATTGCTAATTAGGCTGTAATTAATTTATTTATACATATATCCCTTAGATTTTCTGCAATTTTGTCCGTTATTGCAAGCACATGGAGGATATCTAGTGTAATACAAGATAGTTGCTGAAACAAAATTATGTTTGTCCTTCATGGATATGACAAACTGGGGTGAAGTGTGGGAGAATACCACATACAAATATTTCCTAAACAATATTTACAATTAAGAAACAATCTTCACCAAAGTATCTCTAGATGGATAGATATTTTGTTAATTTGGTTTTAATGGATTAACGATGAATTTTAATAGTATTGTGCCTTGTTTGTTAACCAGCTGGTCGACAGACACATTACAAAAGACAAGCCGTTACATCATCAGAGTAATTTTAATTACATAATGTGTAGTCTGGCTACATGGTGTATACTGTATACAAATGCTATTAATGGGCGTGGCTTAATAGGATATAAGCAGGAAACACAGGAGTTCTATTTCATACCAATTCACACTTTCAACAAATTCGGTTCTCTGGAAGATGTGGAATATCAGGTAGCTACTTCCAGATCCTCCAACATCTCAATTAAAGCTGTCAAACAACCTTTAGTTAAATAAATAGTATAGCTAATTATCAAAGGTCCCCCACTTATCTCTATTTTTATTAATGATAATGGATACAATAATAAAATGGAATTGTAGAGGTCTTCGTTCCGATATTGATGATATTGTTCGACTGTCTCAGGAACACAATTCCAGTGTAATGTCTAATTGCTTTGGTCCTGTAGGCAACAAAGCAACCGGTGGAGTTGCTAACCTTGTCAATAATCAAGTCCCTCACAGAAACATACCATTAAATAGCCCTTTCCGATAACTAGGTTATCTCCCCTTACTATACGACGCGCTGCCGACACTATCTACTTCCGGGGGCTATTATCACCAGAATCAATAATGGCGGACAAAGGGATTAATGAAGCGTGTGTAAACAACGATAGCCTGGAGAGGTTTACCATCGTAGAATTAAAGGGCTACCTGAGTAATCGTGGACAAACTGTCTCGGGGAACAAAAGACAACTGATAGAACGTGTGAAAGGTGCGAATCGACTGGGATTAGTTGATATCAATGTGACCAAGGCCGAAGACGACATCGAGTTATTTGAAAGAAAAGTAAATAAACTTACGACGCCGCTGGGAGAAGTTCTTGTTCACCCCACTGGATTAAAACTTTGGAGTGATGATTTGTCAAGTGTACCAGACTTTTATCAGAAAGATATTTACAATTATATCGTTTTGAAAATGAATTGTAAAAAGCAACTTAAATCTCGAGTATTTTATGAAGATGGACATGTACATTCCGTTCAGATCTGTGAGATTGACGAGAACTCTAGTCATTGCTATGTGAAATGCAAAGTTTTGCCATCGTTGCCATCAGCCAATAAGAAAAACACACCTGACTATGATGTGTGGGTCATGATGTCGAAAGTGTCTGGGTGTATTAATTCAGCAGAATGCAATTGTACTGCAGGGTAAGCATATTTATGTAAATTAGTATAAAATTACTTTTATTTATTAAAACAGTAATTGTATAAATGTTGTATGATTATATAAAATGAACTTTTCATAGTGGTTACTAAGAACTTCTTGTATATAAATTTATTACTGGCTTTTTTTGTCATTATATCAGTTTCTCTTTATAAATGCAAAGGGGTTTGAATTAATGCAAATCTGACTTGTCTATGTATATTGGGACATATCAGTAGTGCATTTGTATTTCAGACATAACAATCCCCTGTGGGATGATTATAAGTGTTTCTGAACATAAATATTATTATTTAAGTAAATTAATAATGATATAAACATAAGTGTAAATATAAATGTTTATGTAAAATAAGTTAAATATAGTCATTATGATTGACAACTAAATAGTTTTGAAATTCAATAAGCTTTCAAATTTCAAATATAATATATTAAAAAAAAACTGAAGAAAAGTAATCTTTAATTTAAATCAATCAGTACATGCATATTTTAATTTCTTTCAGTGAAGGGGAGGCCTGCAATCATATAGCTGCCCTACTTTATGCCATTGCTGATGTTACGGAGAAGAAAATTAATGGGAAACTTGCCCCAACATCGCAGAAGTGCAAATGGAATAATCCAAGAAAAAGGAAATTAAGCCCAAAGAAAGCAGAGAATGTATTGTTTAGAAAACACACATTTGACCGCGAAGCACCAGCAAATAAATGCATCAAAGTGTTTGATATACAGAAGTCAACAGTAAATGTGGAACGTTTCCGTGATAAACTTATCAGTAACAAATCCAAGGCAGGTTGGTTGACTAATTTTGTGAAAGACACAGGCACAGTCAAAGAGATTACAATGCCATTACCTCTTCTTCACAACATTAAGTTCCAATTCTCCAATCACACAGATTTGAAAAGTGATCATTGTAAATCACGTTTTGTGTCATATTTTGAAAAACTCAAAATAAGTGAAAGCGAATCTGTTACAATAGAACACTTGACACGTGAACAGTCCAAGAGTGAATGCTGGCAGTCTGCCCGAAAGGAAAGAATAACCTCATCTTATTTTGGCAAGGTGATCAAGCGCAAACATATGAGCGAGCCAGATGCTCTTTTAAAAGACATATGTGGTTATCGGACTTTTTCCAATAAGTTTGTGGAGTATGGTCAGAAACATGAGGCTGCTGCCAGAAAGACATATATCCGTCAGATGAAAAAATCTCATCCTTGACTTACTGTTAAACAGTGTGGCTTGATAGTGGATAAGAAATTCCCGCACTTAGGAGCAAGCCCTGATGGACTGGTCTACTGCACATGTTCAGAGTGCAAACCTGTTGGTCATGGACTATTAGAAATCAAGTGTCCAGCATCAATGCAGTGGAGAATGTCAACACCCCAGGAATGTGCAAAAGTTTCAAATTTTTTCTGTTACCTCAATGATAAAGGAAAAGTCAAACTTAAAACAAATCACAATTATTACTTCCAGGTGCAGGGGCAGATGGCAATCACAGGGAGAAAGTGGTGTGACTTTGTAGTATGGACATTAAGAGGGACAGCATCAATTCAGAGGGTATGGTTTGACCAGGAACTGTGGGTTGACATGCTGAGTAAATTGAGCACATTTTATGTGGACTCATTTCTTCCTGAACTGTTCAGTGGACGTGTTTCAAGAGGACTTAAGTTATTTCCATAACTGTGCCAATCAAAGTACTTCTCATATATACTTTGTATGAAACATTACATTGAGGGTTTTGTACTATAATTTCTATCAAGTGCTGCTCTAATAAGTGTATATATAATACACACAAGATGTATCGAATTGAAATATTCACTCAAGTTTTCAATTCTTGTTCAGACACTTAAATATTAGTATGTTTTCATTAGCATATTTCAACTTAAGTAATTATAATATATAATTGTGTTATTGAACTACAAAATGATGTTTAATATAATTATTCAAATTATCTTCAAATAAACAGTAGATTGTTAGAACTGATATTTTATTGTGTACCAGCAACTCCATAATAAATATTTTGTATTGTGTGTATATGTTGATTTATTTTTAGATTTTATTTCCTCAGCACAGAGATTTTGAATTACCAACCTTCAAAACTTGGAAATGTTATTTTAGAATTATTTATGACTCAAATGTGTTAATATAATTCAGCTTCTGATACAGAACACAACTCCAAATTTTCAAATTAAACCAAATTTATTATTTACATAGCAAAGTTTGCATTCTCTTAATCATTATTATGCCCATATATTTTATTGATATGTAAAAATTTCGACACATCAAATAAACTACAAGAACTACCAATAGCTCCTTCGCCTGTTGTGATTGAATCTTAAGTTTTAGAATTTATTATGTCACAATGTAACAATCATATACATTTAAACAAGTAAAATGTTGGAACAACAAGAGGCAGTCAGACAGAACATAAATAACTGATTGGTATCTACTTTCGTTTAAATCTATTTTCTGGAACCAAGGGAGGTTGTAAGTTTGTAAGTCTTGCACAAAGTCGCCAAACTTTTGACGCACGATTAGCCATAGTGATTGGCATGACACCCTGTACAATTCGGAAATTCTTTATTCTCTCCATTTGCCGCTCCACATGGATACGTGCATTAGCAATGTCTTTTGTTTTTTTAACATCATTCTTTGAAAATTGTGTTTTCTTTCTCTTGAAGGGTGGAATGATCAGCTTTACTCCTCTTGGTGTAGTCAAATCAGAAATAGTAAAGCCCTTATCAGCCATTATTGCATCACCTGCTTCACACATTTCAACTAAACCACTTTCTATGGTGATCTGTTTGTCACTAATGCTTCCACACCAAAGATCTGAAACATATGTCACAACTCCAGCTGGGCTTATTCCTACCAGAGATTTCCAGGTCATGTGGGATTTGTAGTCACTGTACATAAGAGATTTTAACTGTAATGATGAAGGTGTTTCTGTCTGTATCTCTGTTGCATCAATAACCACTCTTGTTGTTGGAAATTTTTCTTTAAAAATTTCAGGCATATTACTATCTATAGCTTCTCTACTAGGCCACATGACAAGAAAGGATAACTGACTGTCTAAAAAGTCAATCCACCTGTTGAAAATGTCCCCACATGTGCTGGTTGAAATGCAAAATCTAAATGCTAAGTCCTCTAACAAGAGACCCAATCTTAAACGCATTAGCACCATAAAAAACTCATCAATGGCACGTAAGATGCGTGGACGGCCACCAGTTCCATTGCCGTTAACACTTCGAGATGTTCTTTCTTCAGCATCATCTCTTAGCTCATCAAATAAAGCATCAAACGTGTCTGCATCTGGAATGCCGGTATAAAACATAAGTTTCTGTCCATCTGATTTGATGTCATCATATGTCAGTATGGGGAGGGATACCTGTGCACTAGCATCAACACAAACAGTTTCATCATTGGTCTGACAGTCAGCATCTACAAAACGACGAACGAATGAGTCACCTTCTGTTTGAGTTCCAATTGTTCTATTCGATGGCATTGTCTGAACATACTGATTTCTTATTGATGAGTAACTTTCCACATCCGAATGTCCCAAGTAGTCATGGATTCGCAGGGATGTATCTAATACCGACTCTGATGTAACAAACCCCTGTGCACTGCTCAAAGAATCATCACTGTTTAAACTGATGTTGCATTCAATTTCTTGTTCAAGAACCTCTGGAACCTCATTTTCTATATCATTTTGGTTTTCATCAAGTTTCTGTAAGAAAAAAAAATACAGAATTAATTTTAATTTACAAATCTATTCACACCAATTTCATGAACTGAATATATAAACACTGTATATTTATTCTATAAATAAATTACCTAAAGCATATTTTTTTTTCTAAATTAAGATCACACATCTACATATGCCAAGATTTACAAATACACAGTGCTAATCAGATATATTGAAACTTTTCATCTTGCACTTAATACTTTTTTATACATATTCTCATACATATTATATTCATTATAACATTTCATTTTCAAATGGTGTCAGGGTTACTTGTATACTGTAGTAGTATCTGCTAGTCTATATTCGATGAAAACATCTTTGATGTCACGTTTTGTAAGTAATTGGCTGTTAGAGGTAACACTATTCATGAATATTTACCACCTAAGATCATATCCCGTTATTACAGCTATTTATAAAATTGTGTACATAGCAGGATACAAAATAATTAATCTCTGTATAATGACCTGTAAATTTGGGTTACCTGTTGTCTTGAGTGTCGATGAGGTTTTTATTTATTGTTATAACATGTACATGAATGCGCTACGTAAAATTTCTTGTATGAAACACAATGGGTTATCGCGACCGAGCAACATAATCATGAAAACAATTTGGCGTTATATTTTTTTATATGTTTAAGAAAAAGCTTACCGAAGTTCTGAATGATTTACTTCCAAAACATGATGGAATCGGGTTGATAGGCGAAGGTCCTTCCCTGTCGGCAAAATGGTCTGAACACAACAAACTATTCCTGGTATACTTAAATGTTTTCATCACAAGTTTGCATCGTTGCAACCAAACTTTTTTCACTCTTTCGATTGCTGGAAATCTGTGCAGTGATATACGCTTAGAATCAACCTCTTTTCCTCTGTAGTTGCTACATATACAACAATATTTCTTCGTCTTGGGAGGCATCGTTACGTTTTTTTATCACTCGTTGTCACTGAAGCCATAGCCCCCGGAAGTAGAACATGTAAACTAATTCTAGCGCCGCCTCGCGGCAAAAGTAAGAAAAACAGGGGGAGATAACATAGTTATCGGAAAGGCCTATAGAGACCTCCTTGCAACGGGACGGGGAAAATTACAACAGATAGCACCAGAACAGGAAGTGTAATCAATGCACATGCGTAGTGTTGTACTTTCGGTTTGATCAACTTACATGCGCAGTGATTTACTTTCGGTTTATAAATATATGTATGTTATCGTATCTACATACATGTATAGCTAGCCGGCGTGGTATTTAACTCTACAAGAGCTTCGTTTTTTTAACTAAACATCGACACGGATAATTTCTTTCTTTGTGTACAGCATAATATATTGGCTGACTTTAAGTTACATTTAGAGAGGACTTAATTGAGGTGAATGAGTATTGCAATAAGTAGAAGTGAGGCGAGGCCCGTGAGGCGAACCATTATACTACAGGAATGTGACTGACATGTGATCATTATCTATTTTTCTCTAATTTTATATAAATTTTACCGATTAGTGGTCATTTAATATCCTTCTATCCTTAATAGTGATGGAATATTATTGGTAAATGACCATTATCCTTTTAGTCCTAATATTACAAGAATCTTGTATTGATTGCATCATAACTGTATTGTGTGTTCTAGATACCTCAATATATATAACTTATGAACTAAAAACAGTTAAGAAATATTGTGTTTCTACTGCTTCAAGTAGCTTTTATATTTATTCTGGGATATCTGCGGGTTAATTTTCTCAAAACATAATAGAATGTCGGAACAATTGCCGTGGGTACAGTATTTTGATGCTGATCATGTTACTGACCCCTACCATGGCCAGGTTTCTGATCCTGAGGACTGCAATGACATTATTCGTGAATTCTGCTACCAGACATCCACTACGTACTCTGTGACAAGATGTACGAAGAATTTTGGACATTTTAGTCTTGGTAAGTCATTCAAGTAGAAATGATAGGAATATTGAGGACTGTGATAAATTTCTGATATTCTGAGGACAGAAGTGTACACCATTTCAAGACAAACATGTAACATCAGGAATACATTCCCAGTACTTTTAGGTACCGTAGTCCTTAGTCTACATGTGCACTGTTATGTGATTCGATCAACAAACAAATTTTCTGACAGGATCAGGGTTTGTATACATGAAGTTTCTGTTATGAAGTGTATTTAAGGTTTGTAGTCACCATGAGAATTTTAATGTGAGGTAGCGTTTAAAGATATCTTTTAATACATATATAAAATTTGTTGTCTTGATCAAGGGGAAGTTTCACATACACATTTAGTAAGTACAATATTTATCTACTAATATGTATTTGTACCAACTCATCAGAGAACTTCTGCTTAAGGAAGTTAAATCATGCAGTTAAACAATAGTGAAGTAACAGTTTGGTGTATATATATGTATTTTGTAATGTATATTTACTGTCTGCAGAACTTAATGGAGTTGAAGACCATTTTGTTCGATTCAAAAATGAAGGAAAGGTTGCCCACCAGTGTGACATTCCATCAAATGGTGCACCTTTTATGATAGTGGGCCTAAAACTGATGGAATGTCATCAAGGCCGTCAGCACAGGACCAAAAAAACAAAAGTAAGACATTTTCTATTACAAGCAAATCAATATCAATTTCATTATGTTGGATTAGTTTATATTATACATTTTTTAACAAACAATTAAATAAAGTAATGTAAGAACAATCATGTGGAGGTTAGACTTATTTAAGGGTCAGAGTATAACCTCATTGATGACATACTTTTTTAGGACACCAATCAAAGCCAGGTGGGAGAACATGGCTATAGCTTGCTGTCAAGCAGGAAGAGGCTGACAGGTACAAAAAAAAGGATGTCCTGCGGCTATAGTAATGAGGGAAGTCATTCATTTCGACCAGTACAAGGTATCAAATTGTCTTTAACAGTTCTGGTAGTTGTCAGTAAAAGTGAAGAAAATCAAAAATTAATCACCATCAAAACTTTAATTTAAAAAAAAATGTGGTAAGGATACATATTTCAATTACCGGGTATCAATGCAATTCATTTGTGATTTTTTTTACATTGCCAACATTTTTCCTAAATTCCAATATTTCTGTCTAACCTAATACATCTTACATACTAATATCTAGTAATACCAATACATATTTGTAGCACTGACATGATCCCCAGTCATTTTGTCAAAAATAGATAATGTCATTGAATAATATCTACTTTTTGATGTTGAGTATACATTTTGATCCATTCAATTTTGCTAGGTTCCACAGGATACAAGGTACTGGCGTGAAGGTATGTCAACAAAACTGAGAAATGACCTTCATTCATCCTGCTATGAGCAGGTTGAACAACGCAAAGTCATATATATAGATCTCCCAAAGGAACACAAAAATCACATCCTGGGAATGGTAAGTATCAAGTATAGGCCATATATATGTGTTATATATTCTTGTAAAAAGCTAACAATCATACTTGTAATTTATATTAATCATTTTTGAAAATGCAATTACAAAAGAAATAGAATATTCTCTTTGGATAATTCAATCATATGTACATTTCTATATAAAATGCAATATATCAATGATTAAACAAAAAATATTCTATAAGTTATCATCTAAATATTAAAACAGATCTACTGTACTCTCTCCCATCATTGTCTGGTTCTATCTGTTGTCATTTCAATATTACAACAGATACAACCAGATCTACATTCTCTCACATAATTGTCTGGTTCTATCTGTTGTCATTTCAATATTACAACAGATACCACCAGATCTACACTCTCTCACATCATTGTCTGGTTCTATCTGTTGTCATTTTAATATTACAACAGATACAACCATATCTACACACCCTCTCACATCATTGTCTGGTTCTATCTGTTGTCATTTTAATATTACAATAGATACCACCAGATCTTCACTCTCACACATCATTGTCTGGTTCTATCTGTTGTCATTTCAATATTACAAGAGATACCACCAGATCTTCACTCTCACATCATTGTCTGGTTCTATCTGTTGTCATTTTAATATTACAACAGATACAACCAGATCTTCACTCTCACACATCATTGTCTGGTTCTATCTGTTGTCATTTTAATATTACAACAGATACAACCAGATCTACACTCTCTCACATCATTGTCTGGTTCTATCTGTTGTCATTTTAATATTACAACAGATACCACCAGATCTACAATCTCTCACATCATTGTCTGGTTCTATCTGTTGTCATTTTAATATTACAACAGATACCACCAGATCTACACTCTCTCACATCATTGTCTGGTTCTATCTGTTGTCATTTCAATATTACAACAGATACAACCAGATCTTCACTCTCTCACATCATTGTCTGGTTCTATCTGTTGTCATTTTAATATTACAACAGATACCACCAGATCTACAATATCTCACATCATTGTCTGGTTCTATCTGTTGTCATTTTAATATTACAACAGATACCACCAGATCTACACTCTCTCACATCATTGTCTGGTTCTATCTGTTGTCATTTCAATATTACAACAGATACCACCAGATCTACACTCTCTCACATCATTGTCTGGTTCTATCTGTTGTCATTTCAATATTACAACAGATACCACCATATCTACACTCTCACACACCTTTGTCTGGTTCTATCTGTTGTCATTTCAATATTACAACAGATACCACCATATCTACACTCTCTCACACCTTTATCTGGTTCTATCTGTTGTCATTTCAATATTACAACAGATACCACCATATCTTCACTCTCACACATCATTGTCTGGTTCTATCTGTTGTCATTTCAATATTACAACAGATACCACCAGATCTACACTCTCTCACATCATTGTCTGGTTCTATCTGTTGTCATTTTAATATTACAACAGATACCACCAGATCTACACTCTCTCACATCATTGTCTGGTTCTATCTGTTGTCATTTCAATATTACAACAGATACAACCAGATCTTCACTCTCTCACATCATTGTCTGGTTCTATCTGTTGTCATTTCAATATTACAAGAGATACCACCAGATCTACACTCTCACATCATTGTCTGGTTCTATCTGTTGTCATTTCAATATTACAACAGATACCACCAGATCTACACTATCTTACATCATTGTCCGGTTCTATCTGTTGTCATTTCAATATTACAACAGGTACTACCAGATATACACTCTCTCACATCATTCGCTGGTTCTATCTGGCTTTCATACTTGATATCACTGTTCCTTGTGACAAAACCTTTCCGTTAGTACATTTTATAACGATTTTTGATTATGTGAGACAAAAGCAGCCAGCGGGGCCCTTCCTGACTTTGGTAGTTTGCTAGTATAGTTATTGTTATGTCATGTGATGTACTTTGTCCTCTTGTAGGCTGCTGATTTAAAATCCCCAATTGATGAAAGAGTTCTGAAGAAAATTTGTAAGCTTGTAGATGAAGGGGTCTATAATCCAAAAGAAATGCATCGACACCTTAAGATCTACATAAAAGATCTCTTCAAAGACCGAGAGTTGCCCAGAGTCACAAATCGGCGATTTTATCCAAGCAAAGATGACCTCAGAAAAATTATATATCGGCAGAGGCGCAAAACATTGCACAGCCTGATTGACCAGGAAGACCTGGAAGAGAAAATACGTGTGTGGCAAGAGGAGCGTCCAGATGACATGTGGACTTTCCGAAAGTCATCATTTGTGAAGCGTCCTGTCATTGAAGATGACTTTGAAGAGGATGGTGGCTGCTTTGTTGTAAATGAAGATCAGTCTTTCCTAGTCATTTACCAGTCTTCCTGGCAGAGAAGATTGCTTTCACGGTATGGAAAGGAGCTTGTGTATCTGGATGCCACATACAGAACCACAAAGTATGCATTGCCATTGTTTTTTCTGTGTGTTCAGACAAATGATGGCTTCTGTGTTGTTGGTGCTTTCATCACAGAAAGAGAAGACTCCATCTCAGTAGCAGAAGCTTTACAAGTCATCAAGGATAACAATCCAAACTGGACCTGTAAAGGTTTCATGATAGATTCCTCTGAGGTAGAAGCAAATGCCATTCAGAATGTTTTCCCAGGTCAGTTTTATGTTTATCTTAGGTGTGAACATTCATGTGACCTAACTTTTTCCATATTGTGCCTGTATGTCAGGCAGGAATATAATAAAAAAGAGTTGTTTTTTTCTTAACAAAAAAACATGTCCTGTAAGACTTAGATTGCTTTCATAGACATTGTAAGTGGCAACTGGAATAATAAAGAAGCTGCAGGAAGATCCTGTTGCATGTAGTCTTAAATAACAGAAATAAATTTAAAGCTGAAATGTAACATTATTATCTTTAATATGTTAACAGGTTCAAACATCTTCATATGCGACTTTCATAGAAAACAAGCCTGGCACAGATGGTTGGTTGCCTCAAAGCATGATGTGACAAGTCAAGATCAAACTTCAGAGTTATTAAATGTAAGTTTATGCCTGAATAGATCAGCAATTAATTCAACATGTAAATATCATGTACACATATCTAATTTAGGACAGAGCTTAGGGTTTATTAACAAATGTTGATTTGAGAGAAAATTTTATGTTTTAGTCAGTGGCAGAGTCATTTACTGAAGCTGATTTCAACAAGAATTTGAAGAACCTTCATGACAGTGAAATATGGAAGAGTCAGCCAAAGCTTCGTCAATATATCAATGGGCAATGGCTAGCCAATGATAAACACAAGGTAATATTAATTAATAAAAGATCGAAGCACAGCAATATAATTTTGTATACATTGTAGTAAATAAGGGATACTTATACTATTCATTACCTCTGTAGCTAGGCAGTGTAGACCAATGATATACTGTAAACAAACATTTTCGTGTGCGATTTATTTTCGCTAATTTCCCGTTGAATGAAAATTTGCAAAAATTAATTGCTGTGAAATAGTTTCAATATGACAGGTATTTACCGAAGCCAATACGCTTGAGTGATTTTAACTTGGACGGTCACAAAATTAAATTGGCCCAATTAGACTTTGAAAACGCGAAATGAAGTTGCCACGAGTATTTGGTACGGAAGGACAAGTTAAGGAGTTTGTAACTTGATCTGCTCCGAAAAGAGTTTGACTATTATGATTACTGTATATCATAAGAAGCCTAAGACTGTGAATTATAGCGATAACAGTAACTCCAGATGCTGTTTTTGATTTACCTGTCTTTCCATACTTTCATACATCCAAGTAGAAGCCTTCTGCTTGAGACATTTCTTGATTATCATGACAAATTCCACAGATCACATGATTTTTAGCTGATCTTTGATTAATAATCCTCAACATGAGTAGATACATGCCAGTTTTGAAATATTTTTAGTTTATTCTAATTTCCTCTGTTTTAAAGATGTGGGTGTGGGCCTATAGAGGAGATGGTCTCACTCTGGTTGTAAACACCAACAATGGTGTTGAAGCACAGAACAAGGTGTTTAAGTATGAATACCTTGCATCACTACCCATGAAGACTGTGTCCAGTCTGATGACCCTCCTTGTAGACGATTTTTTCGTGGATTCATATCGAAAGTAAGTCACGATGTGTAGTGTTTAGATGTAGAGTAATGGGAAATAACTCTGATTGTCTTATGTGTGGAGTTATCGTTCTTGTGAAACATCCGGGCAGTATTATTAAAACAGGCGGCCATTGAACGAGACCAGTTTTGTGTGTTATGATTCAATTCGGGCTCTGATTCAATTCGACACGACAATCTGGTGACGAGGATATTGCGAATACGTTAGTAAATGTATCAAGAACTGGTGTATGTAAGAAATACGAACTGTCATTTGTGAAAATGTCTTCGATCGACCTGAATGGTATTGAGCCGTTCAACGCACATGGTGACCCAGGTCATTTACAGCAGGAATGGAAGCGATGGCTTCGTAGTTTCGATTTATTTGCCACTGGCAAGGGTGTAACAGACAAGAAACAGTTGAAAGCGTTATTACTACACTGTGCAGGTGTACCAGTTCAAGACATCTATTTCACGCTAACAGAGGCGGAGGGAGGTGATGAGTATGCTGTAGCGGTAGCCACACTGAGTAAACATTTTGAAACAAAAATAAACGTGCCATACGAACGGTATGTATTTCGGTCAATGTGTCAGGAAGACGAGTCTATCGAACAATTCATCACCAGACTCAGAAGACAAGCAGTTCTTTGTGAATTTGGGAACATTGAGGAACAAATAAGGGATCAAATAATAGAAAAATGTAAATCTCATAAACTTAGAACCAAATGTCTGGAAAAGGGGAAGGAATTGACACTTGATCAATTACGCACAATCGCGGCTACAATGGAAATGGCAGATGTCCAGGCTAAGAAAATGGAGTCTCCTCTAAGCTCAGTCAATCAGATAAACTTTGTGAAACAAAAGGACACAAAACGGTCAACAAGTAGTAGCACAAAGGCTTTATGTTTTCGATGTGGACGTGAAGGTCATTTCGCGAAAGATTCAGGCTGTCCAGCGAAAAACAAAAAGTGCAATAAGTGTGGTAAGATGGGGCATTTTCGTGCATGCTGTAAAACAAAGGAACCACGTTGCCTAAAGGCAGAGAGGTCAACATTGTCAAAGGTCAAAGGTAAAGTGAACTGTGTAGAGTCAGAGGCAGAGTATGCATTTAGTGTACAACACACAGATGCAGACAGACTTTCGTTCATGGTTGGTGGTCACAAAGTTGATATGGTTGTGGATAGTGGAGCGACAGTCAATATCATTGACAAGCCTACATGGGAGGACTTAAAGAAAAGAAAGATTGTGTGTCGTTCAGAGAAAACTGACAAACGGCTGTGTTCATATGGAGCAGATAAACCTTTATCGTTACTTGGCAAATTTATTACTACGGTGTCTGTTGACGGAAGTGATGATGAAATTGAGGCTGCCTTTTATGTACTTGATGGCACAGGTTCGGCTTTATTAGGGAGGGCTACGGCAGTAGATCTCGGAGTGCTGAAAATCTACTCAGTCCATGATGATATATTGGATAAGTACAAGTCATGTTTTGGAGGAATTGGGAAGCTGAATGACTTCAAATTGAAGCTTCATATTGATCCATCTGTAAAACCGGTGGCACAACCTATGTATAGGATTCCTTACAGTCTACGAGAGAAAGTCGGTGCTAAACTTGATGAACTTGAGGATCAGGACATTATCGAGAAGGTGAATGACCCAACGCCGTGGGTTAGCCCGGTAATAGTTGTCCCAAAACCTAATGGCGATATCAGGATATGTGTGGATATGAGACAGGCTAATCAAGCTATAGTCCGTGAGAGACACCCAATACCCACTGTGGACGAGATACTGTACAATATGAATGGGAGTACAGTGTTCAGCAAATTAGATATGAAGTATGGATATCACCAGATAGAATTAGAAGATTCATCAAGGGAGATAACTACATTTGTGACGCATCAAGGATTATACAGGTATAAGCGGCTGATGTTTGGTATCAGTTCAGCACCAGAGAAGTATCAACAAATCATATCACAGACATTTCATGATTGTGAAGGGGTTCAGAATATATCCGATGATATTGTGGTTCATGGCAGGGATAAACATGAACATGATCAAAGGCTAGAGAAAGCATTGTGTAGACTGCAGGAAAAGAACTTAACTCTGAACAAGGAGAAATGCGAGTGGGGAATGGACAAGATCACATTTATGGGTCATGTATTGTCAAAAAATGGAATCGCGCCGACATCCGATCGTTCAAAGGCCATTATTGAGGCTCAGAGGCCACAAAGTGCATCTGAGGTGAGAAGCTTTTTAGGCATTGTCAACTTTAGTGCTCGCTATATTCCAAACTTGGCTACATTGTCTGAACCCTTGAGACGACTTACCAAGTCCAGTGTAAAGTTTTTGTGGGGACAGGAACAGGAGGATTGTTTTCGAGCATTAAAGGAAAGCCTTGTGAACGCAGATACATTGGGACATTTCCGATTAGACGCAACAAAAACACAACTTGTGACTGACGCGAGTGATGTAGGTTTAGGGGCTGTACTCGTTCAGGAATCTGAAGGCGAGACCAAAGTTATCAGCTATGCTAGTCGTACACTGACTGATGTTGAAAGAAGGTACTCAACCACAGAAAAGGAGGCCTTAGCAGTGGTTTGGGCATGTGGAAAGTTCCACATATACCTGTATGGCATTGATTTTGAGCTGGTGACAGACCACAAACCATTGGAAATACTGTATGGTCCAAAATCCAAACCTAACGCGCGTATTGAACGGTGGGTTATGAGACTGATGCCCTACAATTTTCGTATTAGGTATCAACCTGGTAAACAGAACATTGCTGACGCATTGTCGCGACTTGTGAAAAGGAAACACAGTGGTGTAACAGATCTACAAACAGAAACAGAGCATTATGTCAGAGCTGTGGCAGAGAGAAGCACCCCAAAAGCAATGACAACTCGTGAGGTGGAGGAAAAATCCAAGTCTGATCCCGAGCTAACACTGGTGAGAAAGGCTTTATCTGCAGACCAGTGGGAAAAGGAATGTGTAAAGTATTATGCGGTAAAAGATGAACTGTCCCAGATAGGGTACCTGCTGTTACGTGGAACACGATTAGTTATTCCAGCAGTGTTACGAACAGAATGTATTAAATTAGCTCACCAGGGACACCTTGGTATTGTCGCTACAAAGCAACAGCTACGAACTAAAGTGTGGTGGCCAACTTTAGATAAGGACGTAGAGGCTTATGTCAAGTCATGTCATGGCTGTCAAGTGGTAAGTTCATTGCCACGGCCCGAGCCCATATCGCCGACCCCTATGCCATCAGGACCATGGCAGGATCTCTCGATAGACCTGCTAGGACCTTTACCGTCAGGACACTACGTGTTTGTTGTAATAGACTATTACAGCAGATATTATGAAGTGGACATTACAAAGGATATATCTAGTGAAAGGATGATTGATGCACTTGAGAACATGTTTGCACGTTATGGACTTCCGGTATCGATTACATCAGATAACGGTCCTCAGTTTGTGTCGGCCTTGTTCGAGGAATTTCTATGTGATAATGGAATTCATCACAGACGTGTTACTCCGCTCCACCCAGCAGCAAATGGAGAGGTGGAACGACAGAACAGATCTATCATGAAACGAATACGTATTGCTCATGCTGAATCACGTGACTGGAAGAAAGATTTGAGAACTTATCTTTTGGCATACAGGGGCACGCCCCATGCTGTAACAGGTGTTTCTCCAGCAGAGTTAATGTTTGGGTGTAAATTGAGGAATAAAGTACCTCAACTTGATGTTCATCGGAATGAAACCATCGAAGAAGGAGTTCGTGATAGAGACTGGTTTGCAAAAGTCAAAAACAAACTTTACATTGATGAAAAACGTGGTGCAAAAGAATCAGATCTAGTTGAAGGAGATCAGGTGTTAGTTAAACAGTCGAGGAACAATAAGCTAAGTTCTCCATTCAACCCAACTCCGTTTAAACTCCAAAGGAAAGTTGGAAATCAGTGTACTCTTGTTTCTCCTGAGGGAGTTGAGTATAAGCGTAACAGTACACATGTAAAAAAGTACGTTCAGAGTCCAGAGTCTCTGGTAGAGAGCAAATCTACAACTGCTACTTCTGAAAGTGAAAGTTTGACCATGTCTGACAACAATGTATCGAAGCAGGACAAAGCCGATGACGATGTCATGCATAGGTCTACTAATGATGGAATGGAATCAAACTTGTCACATCAGGTGGAGATCCCGCGATCAAGACCAGTGCGCGAGAAAACTAAGCCTAAGCGGTTTGATGATTTTGAAATGACATAACTTTGTGTGAAAGTGAAGTTTTGCATAGTTGGATTACAGTGACATTGTGATTCAAGTGTAGTTTAATTTTCAAGTCCTAAGTAAGGAATGTTTTACAGGAACTGAGTTTTAAATTTTAACAGTTAGTGTGTTACATGGACTTGAATACAGTGAAAATTTAGTATTCTCCATGAACTGTGTTAATTTGGAAATTTTGAGTTTAAATTTAAATTGATACAAGTTGTCTGATCATATCAAATAGAACTTTGAAGATTTTTGAAAGGCAATAATATTCATTGTAATAGTGACAGTCTTAAGAGGGGAGAAGATGTAGTGTTTAGATGTAGAGTAATGGGAAATAACTCTGATTGTCTTATGTGTGGAGTTATCGTTCTTGTGAAACATCCGGGCATTATTATTAAAACAGGCGGCCATTGAACGAGACCAGTTTTGTGTGTTATGATTCAATTCGGGCTCTGATTCAATTCGACACGACACGATGTGGTTTTGATATGTGTTGTCAACCAGATACTGGCCATAGTGTTGACCTGTGTAACTTGTTAAAAAAATAATTACCCATATTTTCAGACTTTCAGAAAGAATTTGAAAGAATTAAGATAATTTTTTGGACTTAAGCTTTTGTAATAACAGTGTTCAAACATAACATGGAACATTATACAAATGCATACAAATGTGATAACTATGCAGTAAACCCTTTAAAATACCTTGTCACCCCTGAAGGGCAATAATTAGATACTACATGACTCTAGGTTGGCAGCACTGCATGTATGTCTCTTCATAAATAAAACATGGCATATATTTTACATTTAATTCAAAGCTTTTCAGGGATTCTTGGAGCGAGAAAAAAAATAAATGAAAACATGATAAGCAGATTAAAAAAAAAACAAGTACTGTTTGATTTGTGTAGCTCTTTTGAATGAAGTCACTTTGCTATCTGCTTAATTAGTTTTTGAATTAGTATAATATAATAAGGAATATTTAATGCTTTCTTCACATACCGATATAAATGTTTGAAATTTCAGTATTTTTCAATGTTTTGGTAAGTAATACTAGTATTTTGTAAAAACTGTGTGCCTTGGTGTCAGCTTTGCTTGGTGTCTGGTGTGATTCATCTCTATTCACATTTTCCCATTTCCTCACTCATCACTTTATATTTCAGTTCTGCAATAGAGTGCTGCATATCCCAATTTCTTAGGTGTCAAAGCTGTGAACCTCATTCATCCCTTAAACATACGGCATGGTTGTGAGTGTATGTGTATTGCCAAAGAACCAAACCAAAATCCACTGACATGCATCTCGTATAGTTTGAATATGCGGCACTCTACTGAATAATTCATTTTAACAGTATTTCTGATCACCATTTATCTACCCCATCAACTCACCAAACATCTGTATAATATCACTCTTTTTACTTCCATTCAACACTTTAAGTACAGTTTCTCTCAGACTAGTAATTCTTTTTAAGCTGAAATGGTTATGGGTTTTTGTTATAATAATCCAAAGGAAGGAAAGCAAGTGAATATAAAAAAAATCAGTGTTGAATATAACTCTTAAAATGAACCCCCTAAAGGAAACCTGCAGATTGAGAATTTACTTGTTATTTGTGTTTGGTGTTGTATATGTATTAATCCACCATCCAATGTCAAATATGACCAAAATCATGTGTTATGCACTAATAATCAGAAATGTCCTATTTGATGTTATTACTGCTGTTACATGAATTGAAGATTGTTTGTTACAGTGTGCTTGCCTTGTTATTTAACTGTTACTGCCAATCATTCTGTTTGTAAACTTGTAGGATTTTTTAACTAGAGATTAACCAATAATACCTATTGCTTAATAAAATAAGGTAACAAAAGCAATTAATGAAATGATTCATTGAAGTACAAGCATATTCTGCTTACTATTTCTTAAGCCAAATTACCGGCGGGTAATGACGTTTTGGTTGAATTACTCAGACAAGTATGTAAATACGATGCGCTGACATGGTAAGTCTGTTAACCTAATGATGCTCCACACCAAAGACAAGTGAGATTAATGACATATGGTATAGAATTTCATAGACATGTCACTCCTGTTTATTTTATGATATAATATTGAACATTTTGCAGTGTATATTACACATAAAAGAATTAGGATATAATTAGGATAAACTTTTCTCTCAATATCATCAATACCAGCATGCATTTTACATTCCGCAATCTTAGCTCCTACCATTGCTACGGTTTCAATTAATTTACCTGTAAATATTTTACCTTTTCCAGATATCTTCAGAGCAATGTTACCATGTCAGCTGGTTGGAGGGAGCCATCTGTCTCCATTCCAAAAGAGCTCCACCACCGACCCAGGTACTTTGTACAGCACATCAGGGATGCCACACAAAAGTGTGCAGACATCACTGCCAGCATGATCACCTCGGTGACAGATACAGAGTTTCTAGTGCAGTCAGCTAGCCATCAGTCACGTGTCTACAGAGTCAGTTTGGGTGGAGAATCCATTATGCCATCTTGTGAGTGCAGGGAATTTATGAAAACACATCTTCCTTGCAAACATTTCTGTGCTTTGATGTGCCATTTTGCAGGTGATATTACTTGGAACTCCTTGCCAGAATTCTACATAAACAACCCTCATTTCATCATTGATGAGGATTGTGTAAACCTGACAGAGTTCCAAGATACCCCTCAGGAATCCCAAGGAAATACCACACCAGCTCCATGCCAGGCTAGAGAGGACATAGAAGTCAAAGACCAGAAGCATCCTCATGGGCCTTCACTAGGGGAGTCTGCCAAGCGGGTCAGGGAGCTGCTGCAGTATATCCGTAACCTTTCCTACATCGCAGATTCTATGGAGGTGATGGAGGAAGTGAGGGAGCAGCTGTCAGCAATAGCTGATCAACTGAGACAGAAATGTCCAGCTAGTGGAACTTTGCTTTTGGAGCAGCCTGCACCAGCCAAGATCTTTACTAAAAAGAGAAAATTTCCCAACAACAAAGAGTCTTTGAAACAGTTACCAACTAGGGCCAAGAGAAGACGTACTACCAAACGTTAGTATAATGAACACTGATTTCAGGCAATACCTGTACTTTCATTTGCAAGAAGATATGCACTGATGATTTGTTACCATAACTGAGACTAGTAGTCTAAATAAATTTCTTTTTAGGTCATCTAACCATAAAGTTTAAGATGATATGCATCAGCTGTCATTGTGTGCCATTCTTTATGCACCAAACAGAATCTTTTCCCCTTCAAACAACTTCTTCTCAAGAACTGAAAGGTTAGAGTATTAATATTAGGCCTGTATTTCTGGACGAAGGGCTATATATTAAACGAAGTTAAATTTTTTCATATGAATGACCTTGAACTACTTCAAATTCACCAGGATGAAAAATGATGAAATCTGGCATGATGCATGCTGGGATGATAATCATCCATGGAGTATTTCATGTCATAGTGCAGTTTGAAGTTGGTTGTAAAGTTCCACAACAGGACTTAACCTGCAAAATCTTTAGGCCGATTGGCCTTCTTGTTTCAATTAGACAGTTTCTAAAAAAAAATGTACAGTGTCAATGTTTCCAAATGACCATTAACACCTTTGGGTCTCTTGTTGCAATTCAGATCAATCATATTAAAATTCCATAAAAGTCACTATTTGGCATGTATTACATAGGTTGGTGTTTTACAGGCCAGGTTGAATTCATTGAGCAATAGGGTGATTTGTTTTGTTACTTGACAGTCTTTGAAATTTAGATTTCAGTGATAATATAACAGTATTTAGACAGTTTAACAGCAGGAATGAAATCTGGTACTTAGCCAGCAGGTATTAGTTGTTGGTTGATTTTTTATTTTGTCCATTTTCAGACAAATATCAGACAGTATATGATGGTGAGTTATTGACATTTTAGAAAATCCTCAATGAGACAACTTTATGTAGATTAAGTGACTGAAATTTATCATTCAGTGTCTAGTTAGTGTCAACACAACACTCCAAACTTTCTTGAGAATGACAAAGATCTCAAATATGAAAAATGGAAGTTACTTACATATGCTCTCTTTTACAAAAAGGTGTTTAAGTAGAACTCATTTAGATGATGTATTTATTTAAGCTGATTGAATAAGGTTAAAGTTCTTGGTTGATTCTCAGTGTTTTAATTTCCTAATGCCAGTTCAGTACTAATCATGATGATGTAACAGACATTAAGTCGTTAAATTAACTGTAACCATTTTAAAACAATTTAAATAAATCGAAGTAAATTTTTAGTGTATTTATATATTGTTGAATTATTCTGATGTCACAGAAGGCATCAAAGATAATTTTAATTAAGAGAAATGGTAATGAGTCATGAATATTATTTATTTATTAACTTATCAATTTAGTTATAAAATAGTTTTTAGTATATTACAACATTTGAACATCAGCTTATATTGCAGATTCTGGTGCTCTGTTTCATTCAGTAAAGGAATCCATCAAAGATGAAGCTAAGCCTTTGGAAAAAAAACACAAAAGGAAAAAGACCAGTATGTATATAATCTCTCGTCACAAATTGTTGTCTGCTTACATATATTTTAATCTAATATCTGGTACTTGCAAAGGATTAAAGTATCTTGGGGGAGTCTGAGCTTCAGGACTGTCAAGTCAAGATCAAAGTCACCATATTACTATTTGTATTTTTTTAGAAAATCTTTGTTGGTACTATATCTATAGTGGCTTCATACCAAATGGGAACTGATAAAACCTCGATACAATAACTAGGAATTAGCATAACATCTTGCACAAGGTCGAGTTGCAGGGATGTTGGGCCAAGGTCAAGGTCACCATTACAATTTTTAGAGAATAAGCGGCCTCATTCTTCAAGTTGTGATTTTGATGAAAATTCCCTCAACATTAAAGGACTGTTATATCTCGGACAAGTTGAAGTTGGAGGAATGTCATGTAAAGGTCACCATTACTATGTTCAGAAATCTTTGTCGGCATGCACACTCTTAATAGCTTTATTCCTTTGGGGTTTTTATAAAACATTACACTATAACTGAAGACCACTATATCTCAGACAAGTTTCAAAAATGTTAGGTCTATGTCAAGGCCATTGTTACTATTTTTAGAATTTCTCCTAGATATTTTTTTAAAACATATATACCAGACACCACCAAGCTTTCTAGGTAGGTTTGGGACATGTAATGCTTCAGTAGGCTTGTCTTTGAGAGGATGATATTGAGATGATTCTGTGGTAAATCAGCATATGGTTGCAAAAAAACAAACAAAAACAAAAACAATCCATGAAATAAAAGTGTATGTATGAAGTACATTATACATGTATATATATATATTCTTGAATCCAGATGTTCAAGTTTCAATTCCTTAAAATCAAATTTTTGACCTGTGAAAAGAACCAGATACAAACTGTTCTTTCATTTTTTTTAAGGAAAGACATTTATCAGTGATGTAAGAGGATCTTCAGAAAATGTACAAAAAAGTACTTCAAGTATGTATGGTTATTGCATGCTGTCAATAGAGGCTCGATTGTTGATACAATTTGTTCCGTAATTGTTCTCAAGTGAGGTCTCTAGACTGATCATATCATTCTTTGTGTGTGCTTACAAATACCGTAAATGCTTTTGCATGAGTTCAGATTCTAGCTCACTTCAATCTATGATGAAGAAAAAGATGACCGTTATTGCAAACTTTCTTGTATAGTAGTGGTTGTTTTACACAATTACTAAAACAGGAAACTGGCAATGGTAATATTGTTATAAACATGACATACACTTAGCCCATGTCGTATACAGAACATTATATTTGTTAAATACCAAACATATTTTTATACATTTATGGCATTTACAATACATGAAATTTTTCTCTCAGTGAATTTGTTTTAGTGCATTTCGCTCAAATAGCATAGGGCTAAGATCGATTGCACTAATCCCTATTTCAGTGTCCTTCTAAAGCAGTACTTTATATTTGAGGTTATCGGTTGCATTTTGTCAATGCACAAAAAATTGAGTGCTCCAAAATAAATACATTTATTTCTGAAATTGATTAACACAGGGTACACCTACATTGGTATCCACTGAATTTGTATCGTGTGGTTTCAATTAAAAGGAATATTTTTATGTTGTTTTGTAGAATCTCCCAAGTACTCCACTTCCAGGTTTGAAGTTTTGGAAAGAATTCAAGGTTAGTAAGAGTACCAAACCAACTGTAACCTTTTTAGCAGGAACAGGTGTAGAGGATTGGAATTGCTATAAGCAATGTCCATCCATCTTTCCACTTTTCTATCTGTATGGGTTAATATTTATGAAGTAGTGTGTCACATACATCATTGTACCCAATGCAGGTCACTGTGATCTACATTTTCACCTTCATCTAAACATTTAGTTCAGCCCTATCCGGCGGGGGGCACTGTGATTTGCCAAATCATGTCATTTATTGTACATTTTCCCCCCTCACCTTGTTGATAACACCTTGAAACAGGTAGGTATTGCATTCCAACTGTGTACTGTTCTTCATGTGTTGTTTATCTGTTCAGTTATTATATTTCCTTCTTTATCAAGACTAATTTATGTTTTATGCAATATGAGGGAGTATGAATGTTTTAAAATTACCAGTAGTTTCTTGGAAATCATGCAGAAATATTTATAATGAATGAAAGCAAAATCCCTAAATTTGTTTTAAAGTGAAGAATCATCATCAGGAAATAAATAAAGAAGTAAAGCTGTGCTCCTGAATCCAAAGTTAAGAATGTATGATATTGTAACCACTGTTAAGTCTTAATGGTTGAAACTGCTTAATGATGTATAAATCAATTAGGACTGTTTAAACATAAGTGTTATGTTACATAATTTACACACAGTGTGTATATGTATAGTAGTGAACACTTTAAAGTTAAGAAGTAAGATAAAACTTATATCCCTTTTACCTATCTTCTCTGATTTTACTAAAACTTTTATGTATTTTTTCATCATGGTAACAAAATCCATATAACCTGATTACAAACAGCTATGACAAAGAAGATGTCAAAGGAAGACTGGATGGAATTGGTCCAGAAAGCAAAGGAGACATCTAGCTTTTCCTTTGACAACACTAGCAGGACAGCCCATGCTGTGTTGGATGAGTGCTGTGATGAAGAAGAGCAACACAGCCTCATTCAGGATATATCAGACCTGGCTCCAACAGAGTTAAACATGAATAGCAAATTACAGTTGTCTTACCTCCTGCTGTGTTTATTGGGTAGGTATAAAATTGATGTAACCAATAAGTATAGTTAACCAATGGTAATATAAGTTAAATGACTGATTTCAACTTTTGAGAATAATATTTGTAAGGGTGGAAGGTTTGGATAACTGTCCAGCTCTTAACACAGAAGGAAAGAAATCAAGTAATCAAGGTTGTTCTATACATTTCTTCATCTATGTAATTCAGGAAAAATACTTGTTTTATTTTTCCATTTTTTTTAGTCAAGCAAGGCAGATTTGACCTAAAGAGGGACCTAAAAAAAGAAACTGAGGAAGCAGCTGCCGCATTTCGAGAAATGATAGAAGCACTGAAAGCCATTGATAAATTACAATCAGGTGTTTTTAGTATGATAATATTAAAAAGGGCATTGTTATTAAGAATGATACAATATTTTGCTCATTTTGTATTTTTTCACCTTTTATGTACAAGCAAAGAAAACAAAGATGAAAAATGACAGAAATGACTACAAAAATGTACTTACTGAAATTATCAGGGCAATGTGTAATTGACAGTTAATTTTCATTTAGAGCTTGAATTTTGCTTCACAAATTCCTGAACCTCCATTTTTTGGATCAAATACTTTTAATTATAATAAATATTGTTAATTTTTCTACAACAGAAATCATTTTTAAAGATTTTGATATATTATAAGCTAATATTCCTTGGTATTTCAGTAACAATTTCTTTTTATACGCCCACCTGAAAGGTGGGGGTATATTGGCATCACTCCGTCCGTCCGTCCGTCGGGACGTCCGTCGGTTCGTCCGTCAACATTTATCTTGTCTGCAGTTTTTCTCCAGAACCACTGAAGGGATAATAATGAAACTTCCCAATAATATATAAAGGATAAAGGTCTAGAGCCGAGTCGATTTTAAAACTCATCTGATCAGTAGTTGCGGAGTTACGGCCCTTTATCCTTTAAATACAGTAACATTCATCTTGTCCGCAGTTTTTCTCCAGAACCACTGAAGGGATATTAATGAAACTTCCCAATAATATATAAAGGATAAAGGTCTCGAGCCGAGTTGATTTTAAAGTTCATCTGATCAGTAGATGCGGAGTTATGGCCCTTGATCTTAAAGAACTTCTTTAAATACAGTAATACATTAGTCAAATGGCCATTACTTTAAGATATCATTGTCAAACAAGTATTCCTATTGGTATGGAGTTTTAAGGGATCACCTATTCATCCATATTGGTTTTGTATTCAACGGACCATAATGAAGGCTTCTGATTGGTTGAAATTTCGATAGTGGTGGCTTCTGATTGCGTGAAATTTAGATATTGTCTAATGTTGATGAAAATTGGCATGTAGCGGTTTTAAAGGATCACAAATTCAACTATACATTGTATAATGGTTTTGTGCAATATTTATTTATATACCGCAACTAATTATTATGATTTCTTGCACTTTCAATCTCCATGCATAAGGAATACAAATATAGCTGTATAGTGCTACTGTTACATGCGAAATTCCCCTTACATCACTACAAGTACATGCACATACTACTATACTGCTTGCTGCATGCTTATAATATCGCTACTGCTTGCCTTTTGTACTTGTAAATTCCTAGACAGTTCACATGTAATAATTTACATTTATCTCGTCAATGACTCCATCTGCCAAATTCTTGTTTTGTGAATGTTGACTCGAAAGATCAGGTGGGCGTATCATGTACCGTACTCGGTACTCTTGTTTATACTTAAAATAAAAATTATCAAATTGAAATACATTTTAGAAATAAATATTTGCATAATATTGAAAATATATTTTTCTCAGAACCAGTGCCTTCTGTGTCAGATTCTCTGCCATCAGTTTTGCTGGAGCAGAGGAGTACAAGTGAGTACTTTTGAAATATCGATTACAGCAGTGTTTACAATTAGAAATTAATTTAGTTTAAAACAAGAAATGGAGATAGCAATATTCATGCCATGTATATCATACATAAACTTTGAATACGACTTTGCAAACTTTTTTTTTAACTTTTCATGAAATGAAGAACTAAAGCTGAAGAAAGGAAAAAGGGTCAGGTTTAATCTCCCTTCAACTGTTGATCACAAAGGTAAGATGCTGTCCTCTCTGATCAAAAGTGGAAATAGCATGTGCAACAGATATAAATGAAATTGAAATCTTCAGCACATCCTTTGGGTTGTTAAAAGTAATTTATTTCAATCATAATGTGTTTCTTTGTAAATCTATTACTTTCATAAATTGATCACGAATCTGCTAGTAAGTTTTAAAATATAAAATGAAATATCATTTTCATGCCTACAAGTACAATATTTTATCTATATAAAGTACTTGGGTATAATACCCCAGTAGATACAGTTCAGCTAAATAAAAGTTTTATATTGTATTAAGACAAGTCACTGGAGGACCTTATCAACGTGGAGATCATGCAGTCAACATCAGCTCCTCTTAAGAAAAACTGCAGATACCATGTCTGTGGAGAAGTGTTGGGCATGAAGGATTTCCTTACCCTGAAAAATCCCAAGTGGCTTAATGATAAGGTAAAAGGCAGGACATTATATTCAAACAATCGTAGTCTGAGAATTTTCAGTTTAGGGAGCCTCTGACAGGGTAACATGGATACTTGTGACCAATTTCATAATCAATATCAAATGGAAATTAGATCATTTATATCCTATGTGATCAATGACTCTGGAAAATGTACAAAATGGAAGTTTCTGTGTCAGAAATTGAAGTCAATTTAATTCAATATCATTGGTACCCAAAGTTAATTCGTAATAACAAGATAATTATGATAAAGCATAATTCAAATAGTATTGCCAGATTGCCAAATATTGTTCAGTAATGAAATAGTCATACCTGCAAGCCTAAAAATAATTTTTAAAAGTCAAATTGATTAGATATTATGTTCAAATTACACAATTTAGATGCTTCAATTATTTTTGTTGTTAGGTTATCAATGCATATTTGGCAGTTCTTCAGAGGGAACAGAATCTAAAGAACATTGACCATGTTTTTGCCATGCCGTCCTACATGGCAGTGTTATGGGGCCAAGGCAAAATAGACCATTGGCTCTATTCTGATGTAAGTATAAATGGCCCAATAATTTCATTTGAGAATCATTTAAACAAGTTGTTACTTAGTGTAAATTATATCAGTAATGATTTGTAATTCTACTTCTTTGTTTTGTAATATTGTCATAATTAATTTTGACAGTTACATGTACTCTTTACCAAGTGATGGATCCGTAGATATTTCTTTGATTACCTAATGTCCAGGTTTCTCTCTTTGAAAATGTGTTTGAACCTGTACAGAAAAGGCAGATGTAATTATTTTTTTGTTTAGCATACACTGTATGTGTTTTTGATATTGTACGGCTATTTGTTTAAGTATATCCTAACAGAAGTTTTTTGTACATGTTCAAAACATTATTATATCTATGAGCCAAAGCAAAGAGGCTATGGATGGATAAGTTTTGATAAATTAATTGATTAATTCAGGTTAAGTTTGCAATGTACAAATGGATATTCCTGCCAGCAAACGTGAGTGGGAATCACTGGGTCCTCCTTGCAGCCAATGTACCTCAAGCAGCTGTGTCTGTGCTCGACTCCATGGGTGGCAACAATCAGGCACTTATTGAGAACTGGAAGTAAGCATTATAATATTCGAGCACCACGTTAGATAAGCTTTTTAGGTCATCTGACCCGAAGGGTCATGATGACCTATAGTCATCATGCTTCGTCCGTCGTCGTCCGCCGTCCGCCGTCAGCCGTCCGTAAACTTTTCATTCAAACGACTTCTTCTCAATAACCAAAAGGCCCAGAGTGTTGATATTTGGCCCATAGCATGCTGGCATGGAGCCCTACCAAGTTTGTTCAAATTAATGACCTTGACCCACTTTCAAGGTCACAGGGGTGAAATATGTTAAAATCTTTAAACAACTTCTTCTCAATAACCAAAAGTCCCAGAGTGCTGATATTGGGCCTGTAGCATGCTGGGATGAAGGGCTACCAAGTTTGTTCAAATGAATGACCTAGACCCACTTTCAAGGTCACAGGGTCAAATATGTGAAGGGCTACCAATTTTGTTGAAATAAATATCCTCTTTCCTGTTTCAATGTTGCTGTGCTTTAGTTTGTAAGAATCTTAGACAACTTCTTAAAATGGAAAAGAAAAAATCATATGTAGGTCTTTGTAGTCAGATGACCGTTAAGGCCCATGGGCCTCTTGTTGACAGATGCAGTAATTTTGAATTTGTTTAGTAAACTTTTATATGATATCTCAGCTAAGTATAATAAATTTATACATTTGCACAGAAGGTACATGACCATACGCTCAGAAAAAACTGGAGAACTCGGAAATAAAGTATGGAAAACTGGGGATCTGGTGTCTTCCAGACAGAAAGATGGCAATGCTTGTGGGTCCTTTGTGATGCTGGTAAGGATTGTTAGCCAGAACAAGAGGCCCAATGGGCCTGTATCGCTCACCTGCCAAAGCATGTCAGAAAGTTAAAATTGTACTTTCATGTTACCTTGAAATTGGGTCAAGGTCATTCATTTCAACAAACTTGGTTGCACTCCAGCTACAGGCTTAATATCAGTACTTTGGGCCTTATAATGTTTATTGAGAAGAAGTTGTTTAAATATCTTAACATATTTGACCCCTGTGACCTTAAAAGTGGGTCCAGGTCATTCATTTGAAGAAACTTGGTAGGGCTTCATCCCAGCTTGCTACAGATCCAATATCAGCACTCTGGGCCTTTTGGTTATTGAGAAAAAGTTGTTTAAAGATTTTAACACATTTGACCCCTGTGACCTTGAAAGTGGGTCAACGTCATTCATTTGAACAAACTTGGTAGGGCTTCATCCCAGCTTGCTACAAGCGAAATATCAGAAGCCTGGGCCTTCTAGTTATAGAGAAGAAGTTGGTTGAATAGAAAAGTTGACGCCAGACGGACGGCCGGACGACGGACGCTGCACCACGGCATAAGCTCACTTGCCCTTCGTGCAGGTGAGCTGAAAACCGCAACTCCTTATGATATTGACATAATTGTTAGAAAATAATTATGAGATACGGTAATTGCATTAAACTCTAGTCATAAACCTGGATTATTTTTTAAATTATGTTTTTAACTCATCCAGCCCAAAAGGCCAAGTGAGCTTAGGCCATTGCAAGCACCATACCGTCCGTCTGGCCGTTATACTATTTTAATGCCCCTGCCATTTATTGCCAGGGGCATATAGCATTGCCCATGTCGGTCCGTCCCGTCCCGTCGCTTCCCAAATCAGTATATAACAGTATATACCAATTTTCATGAAACTTCATACAAACATCAAGTATGGAAAGACCTCATGCAGTGTTGAGTTTCTCGGCATTCTACAAATGGCCACCAGGGGGAGATAACTGAAAAAAGATGAACATCATCTGATTTCTACATAATTTGGTACTTGTGGGTTTTAAGGCATAAGGAAGACAATGGTTACCTCTGTTTTTCAAAAAGACAAAATGTCCACCTTGGGAAGATAACCCTCTACTATGGGGAGATAACTCTTACACCAAAAATTGAATTAATGTCCTATTTTGCGGAAAATTGGTATAAAGGGGTTTGGTGCCATTACAAACTGCATAGTGATGTCTGTTTTGTAAATAGAAAACTAATTCCCCACCAGGGAGAGATAACTCGAAACATCATGAACATCATCAGAGTTATACAAAATTTGGTATATAGGGTTTTTTGGACACAAAGAAGCTAGTTTAATTATCAAACTTCATACAAATATAAAATTAATTGAGAGACCTCAGGCAGTGAGGATTTCAATGTTTCCAAGGTCGAGGTCACTGTTGGTATTAATAGATCCCAAAGAAACCCTATCTTATGTACAATTTAAAATTGATTTACATGGGGGCGGGGGCATCTATGTCTTACAGACATTTTCTAGTTTTCTATTTAAACAACTTATTATTGCAACAACCAAAAGGCCCAGGAACATGCTATTTGGCTGAAAGGTTCCTTGGATGAAGTTTGTAAGAAAAATGACCTTGACCCGTATTAGAATGAAATATGTTAAATCATTGAAATAACTTCTGATGATTAACTTAAACATTTAAAGTTATATTTACATGGAAGGTTCCATAGAGGAAGCCCAGCAAAGTTGATAAAAAAACTATCACCCATATTAAAGGTTGATGTGTCAAATTTGTTTACACGACCTATTCTAGTGACCAGAACATCTTGAAGCATTGTTTAAGGAAAAGAAAAGCACTTAGATCCCTTGTTTGCCAACTTGTTATTATGCCTAGCGATACTGGTCCTCTGGGTCTCTTGTTACAAATTTATGGTTGGATTGAACTATAATAGAACTATTGAACTGACCATCATGGAAGTTGTAATTTAAAAATCTAATACTGTTCAATGATGTCATTTAGTGCTTTTACAGTGAACTTAAGTTTTAACATATGTAACATTAAACACAGACATGAATCTAAATAGTTTATGTAATGTTTAGTTTTCTTGTTTTACAGAATGCTCTTGCGCTGTCCAAGAATATGGACCTTAAGGATGTCTCACATTCCCTTTCTCTGAACATGAGGGAGTTTGTGTGGTGCAAACTACTTGCAGCATCTGAAGAGCCTCCTTCTCAAAGGAGCAAATGTGACATGGTGGGCTGTACCTCCCCAAAAAGAGCAACATGGGTTGCATGCAACGTTTGTGGGAGATGGTCACATCTGCCTTGTGTAGGACTTAAAGATGCTCCGAGGAGTGACTACATTTGCCCCATATGTGTTGCTCAGTATCAGTGAGCGTTTTTACCAAGTGTCATCGTCATCTGAATAACCAATAGTAGCATTATTTTTGTATCATAATATTTTTGAGAACTATTCATGTGCAGTGAAGTATTTCAAATGATTGTGACATTCAAGGTTATTACAAGCATACGAAGTATTGTAGTACAATTCACAACTAGGAAGGAAGGGAAACCTACTTGTGAATTTTGAAAAACATTCATACTGTACTTCTGGAGAATAGTGATAACCAACTTGCCAGTCAAAATCCAAGATGGCGGCCAGCGGCCATGTTGCTTCTTGAATCAGCCCAAAAAAAGACAATTGGACAACTAGGAACCGAGATGGGCCTACATATCAAATGTGAAAAAAGATTCATTCAGTAATATCTGAAAAATAGTGATAACGAAAGACAGTACAATGCACAACGGGAGAGGGGAACCTACAAAAAAAATGGAAAAAAAAGTGGTAACAAAATGGACTGACCATGGACCAGAACCAAAGGCAAACTTGAACATCCTACTTTCTTATGATGGTGGGCTGCAAATTAGGAATCAAATGCCAGTGAAGGCAGTGAGAGAGTCTTGATCTGGTTCTATCTGTTGTGATATTGAAATGAAAACAAATAAAAACCAGACAATGATGTGTGAGAGTGTAGATCTGGTGGTATCTGTTGTAATATTGAAATGACAACAGATAGAACCAGACAATGATGTGAGAGTGTAGATCTGGTGGTGTCTCTTGTAATATTGAAATGACAACAGATAGAACCAGACAATGATGTGACAGGGTGTAGATCTGGTGGTATCTGTTGTAATATTGAAATGACAACAGATAGAACCAGACAATGATGTGACAGGGTGTAGATCTGGTTGTATCTGTTGTAATATTGAAATGACAACAGATAGAACCAGAAAATGATGTGTAACGATTCACCGGTGCATCGATGAATCGTATCGTGGCAAGAGCACCGATACATCGTTGTGGTCGCTAATGGTATCGCGATACCTTAAAATAAAAGAGTTACCGCCCTTAGAAATGGTTATTAATATTAACCAATGATATTTGTTCATTCACGACTAAGACAAACATGGCTGACGTAAGTGAAAAATTGGTCTCGCCACCGGCGGCCTTTAAGGCCTCGTGTTGGCAGCACTTCAAGTTCCGTGCCTTTAAAAAAGATGATAGCGCAACCTGGGAGACCGACAAGTCAGTCGTAATTTGCAATGAATGCGGAAACAAGTTAAAGTATTCAGGAAATACGACAAACATGTCAACTCATCTACAACGGCACCATGGGGGTAAAACACCAGGTAGGAGACAACCACCTGCCTCCGAGAAGGAATCGGCACCAGTGCAGTCAATCAAAACAATGTTCGGCGCCAACAGAAAACTAAAGCATGACAGTAACCGAGCCAAAATGATTACAAAGTCCATTGCCGAATTTTTTGTGCAGGATCTGAGACCATTTTCTGTGGTTGAAAATATTGGATTTCGGAGAATGATTAATACTTTGGAGCCTCAATACACTATTCCTTCAAGACAACATTTTACAGACAAAATCATTCCAGAAATGTACGACAAGGTTAAAAGTGAGCTTTTGGGCGATTTGGAAAAAGCAGAAGCTGTCAGTGTTACGTCAGATGGATGGACGTCGCGAGCCACAGAATCGTATGTAACAGTTACATGCCATTACATTGATGATGAGTGGAATTTGAAAAACAAAGTTCTGCAGACAAGAAAAACTAACGAATCACATACAGGTGAGAACATTGGACATATTTTAGTGAATTCCTTTGCCGAGTGGAACATATCAGACAAAATCTTTGCACTTGTAACAGACAATGCTAGAAATATGAAGTCGGCTGCAAGGGAAGCTAATTTAAGTAACCATATAGGTTGCTTTGCACACACTCTTAACCTTGCAGCACAGAGAGCTGTTGGAGTAGGAGCACTGCAAAAATCACTTGTAAAAATTCGAAAAACTGTTGCATATTTTCACCGCAGTAGTACAGCGTTAGAAGTATTGAAAGAGAAATGTACTCTCCTGAAACTCCCTAACCTGAAATTGAAGATGGATGTTGTGACAAGGTGGAATAGTACATATGAAATGGTAGACCGGTATCTGCAGTTACAAGCAGCTGTACAAGCTTCACTATTGAGTAAGGACTTAAGAATCAAACAAGATATCCTCAAGCCCCTTGCATTGACAGATGAAGAAATAATAGTGGCGGAAACACTTGTGCTGGTGATGAAACCCATGAAAACTGCTACAGTTATTATGTGTGATGAACATTCTCCAACTCTATCAGTTGTGTGGCCCCTGTATCAACAAATATTACGCAGTGTCAGGATTCAGGATGATGATAGCCGATGTACCATCGCCATGAAGAATGCCATAGCTGATGACCTGGCTGGGCGTTATGATCATGTTGAGACATTCTTGCAAATGGCAAGCTTTTTGGACCCAAGATTTAAGACCCTGCCATCATTGAATGATGTTGATAGAGTGGGACTTGTGTCTAAACTTACCCTTGAAGTGGCAGAACTAGGAAACCAGGTACACAGAATACACATACATACAATATTTGTAGTTTAATATTTGTCTTGCTAGAAAAAAATTACATCTTTGTATTACAATAGGTAATGTATGGTGGTTTACCTGAATTAAGAGCTGAAAAACCTGCATGATTGATTGATATAATATTTTAAATACACCTTATTAAACACACAACACTTTAAAATCATGTAGAATATGTAATGCTATCCTATTCCTATTCTATTTTCAGCCCGTAGTGAAGACTGAGCCTGTAGATACTGCCGAAGTTCTGCCATTACTGGCAGCTCTCCCGGTGGAGAAGCCACAGCTATCAGGATCAGACTCTGATGAATCCCCAATAAAGAAAAAATTAAAGACAGAAAATGGAACTGGTTGTGCACTCAGTGACTTATTAGGTGATGTGTATATTGTGAAAGAAGAAAAGAGATCGAAATCAAATTTGGAGATGGCATCGGACGAGGTTGCCGCTTATCAGAAAGTGGATACCTTGCTCATGAACCAGAATCCTTTATTATGGTGGAAGGAAAATGCATATTTGTATCCCAGACTCTCCAAGTTAGCTAAACGCTATCACTGTGTACCAGGCACATCCGTACCTAGTGAGCGAATATTTTCGTGCGCAGGGGACATTGTTACTGCCCAGCGAAGCACACTAAAATCAAAAAATGTTGATGCCTTAATCTTTCTAAAAAAGAATTTTGAACCATGTTGAAACACCCTTTTGAAATCGGCTTTGCTGGTTTGAGAAACAATAAAAATAATGAAAACAATACACTGATTTCATCTGACTTTTTCTGCACACTGAAAGCAATTCTGATGCAAGGTAATGAGTTATGTAAATCTGTTGAAAACAAATGGAGATGAAAAAGAAGTTAACATATGAAAAGATTTGCTTAACCATGGTTTGGTAATAATATCTGTTGAAATAGGAAGTATCGCGATACGTATTGTATCGTGACCAAAGTATCGCGATACGTATCGTATCGTCACTACCCTTGCGATACACAGCACTGGTCAGTACCTGTATTAATACTATAATACGACTTTAATTTACATCCCTGACTGTACCGGTCAACATCAGTACCTGTATTATTGCTATAATACGACTTTACTTTACATCCCTAACTGTACCGGTCAACATCAGTTGTATTGATGATATTAGTACAGCTGTATTTTACATCCCTGACTATACCTGGTCAATATCACTGTATGTATTTATGCTAGAATAGAACTTTTAATGATGCCTGACTCTACTGGTTAATAGCGAGCGTATGCAGGTTCAATCATTATCAAGAGAGACGTCTGATGCATCTGACCACTTCACATAATGTGTAAAGTAACATTCGGTTCGGGTTCAGTGTTGGTTCGTTTGAAGTCGGTTTGCTTACACGCAACCAACCGCCAGAGCGCGGGTTGAGTAAACTTGTTTCATTTTATCGACATCCACCGAAGTCGGCACATGTTTTGCCTATCGAAATAGGATTTTGAAGGGGTTACAACCCAAAGAGTGAGTGAACATTCCTTCTATATTTTGTTTCTAGTTCAATTACGTGTTTTAGTGGTGTAACGCGTACATATCATGTCAGTTTACCTTGTAACAAGTGTCATGAACTGTCGATCAAGTGAATCACAAACTCTGCCGAGATTTCAGTCAACGGTTAAACAATATGCATACAAATGTCCAGTTTCAAGGTTTTAATTAAGATCCATTGTTTGATTGTAGGTTTTCACCCTCTCCGGGGGTTTGTATATTCGTTATTAAAGACTGTGAAACAGTACATAATGTTAATAATATTGCCATGCATGACTAAAATATTTATTAATGCTACGCTCACCAAACAGTAGCACTGTTATCATATTATGTATATAGCAGAGTGTATTACATAACGTTATGTCTCTGATAAAGGTTATATTAACATTTTGAAGTCCTAAGTGCTGTTTTAGCTTTATTTTTGAACGACTCTTTTACGGTATATAAGAACAAACAGTATTTATAATTCGAACGCGCCGCAGTACCACTGGGGCCTTCCAGTACAGACGGAGACGAGTACAGGCACGGATGTACGCTGACAGGCCCTGATGGGTGAGTTGGGTAGTTTGCACGTGTCAGCTGAACGTACAGCAGCAGTTGGTGGAGGTTGGGAGGACCCCGGACTTACTGTTGGTCTCGGAGCAGGGTATAAAGCATTCAATTGCTTGCTGTTGGTGCAGGTATAATGTGTAATGTTTATTTGTAGTGGTTGTGAATTCAAATGAGAGGAGTTTTGTAGGATTTGAAATATGTAAAACTTCGTGATTGTGGCCATGTTCAGAAGTAAGTGCCTTTGAATGGAGGTCACGTGATGTATTGTGTTCGGTATGCTTGACGGGTCCTATTGAGGTCACCGGGTACCGGAAGTGATGTAGCGGTTGGACATAGAGAAGTATTATGCAGCGTCGACCATTACAATTTATGTGAAATAGTTAACAGTCTTTACACAGAGTTTATGGAAAGATGTAGCAATGCTATTGTATAAAAATATACTGGATTTTATAAACAGTGAATTTCCTCACCCAGTGAGTACCGGCCTTAGACCAGTGAAGAGAACTATGTGTTAGACAGTAACTACTATAGTGTAATGTAATTTGCAATGTTATAAGCATCATGTATTATCATGTATGTAAGCGACACACACAATTCGAAATACAGTTTCCGGTTTATTCGCCATGCTGTCTTGTCCAGTTATATTACATGGTGTCAGAACATCGGGCTCATCGCCTGCCGTACGTAAAAATATTTCCGTCTGATAGCATCCAATGTCTAATTGGGACGCCAGTTACATATTTAATGTGGTTATTTGACATTAACGCACATTCTGTTTTGTGAGACACGGAAATCAAAAGTCGGAACTCACGATGTCACATGTTCAATTCGATCAACCATGTTTTGATTGGGACGCGAAGGATTTATATCAGGAATACCAGCGTTTCAAGCAACATGTGGACTTTGTGTTCAAAGGTCCGTTGTCGAAAGCGGATGACAAGGACAAAACCGGATAGATTGGAATGTGGATAGGAAGACAAGGTCGCGAAGTTTACAAAACTTTTGACTGGGCGGAAGGTGAACAAGATAAACCCGAGGTAACTTTGAACAAGTTAGAAGCATATGTCAGGCCACGGAAAAACAAGCGTGTTGCGCGATTCAGACTGAAACAGAGGAAACAAGCGGAAGGTGAGTCGTTTGACAATTTTGTTAAAGACGTTCGCTTGATATTGATGGATTGTGATTATAGAGACCCGGATGACATTCTCATCGACACGATAATAGATGGTGTTTCAAATCGTAAAGTACAGGAGAAAATGTTCGATCAAGGGCAAACTATAACTCTCGATAAAGCTCTAGAAATTGGCAGACAGTTTGAAATGTCTCAGAAACAGCTCAAAATGATTCGTGGTGAGGAACCAGTGAACAGTGTTGGGTTTAAAAACAAACAAAAACACAAGCCTGTACACAGTAAACCTAAAGTGAAAGTAGCGTCAAAATCTGAGTTTGCGGGGAAATCCAAAAAGTTTATCAGTGGTGACAAGTGTACAAGATGTGCGCGTGACGTCACAACCGGACACAAAAATGGTGTATGTCCAGCGATAGGAAGCACCTGTAATTACTGTCGTGGACGTGATCACTGGAAAGTCGCATGTCGCAAGAGACTTAAATCTGAACTCTCTCATGTTAATACACTGCAGAATAGTGCTGAAAATAATGTGACGTCCGACAGCTATGATACAGATACTGATGAACTTTTCCAGATTTATAGCCATCAGTGTACTGATAGCGGTGTAGATGACAAGTGGCTAGTTGACATTAGCATTGGCTGTAAAACGCTAAAATGCAGGATCGACACGGGAGCTAGATGTTGTATTCTGGTGAAATCGGAATATGACCGGATCGGAGTGCACAGAAACGTCAGAAACTCGACGAAAGTACTTAAGTCGTACACGAATCACAAAATACGACCACTCAAAACTGTTACTTTACCAGTGACTTGTAAAGGTAAAGACGTTGAAACAGATTTTGAAATCGTTGATCTAGAACAAGAGAACGTAATTAGCGGTAAAGTCGCCGAGCAACTTGGTCTGATTGAAAGAATCGCAAACGTCAATTGGGAGAAACAGTTTGATGAGTTTCCTGAAATCATTAAAACTACCGGTACGCTGCCTGGGGAGTATACCATTAAGGTCGACCCTGACGTCAAAGGTGTCGTACACCCTGTTAGAAGGCAACCAGCATCCTTGAAACCGCAAATTATCGCAAAACTCAAGGAAATGGAGGAAGATGGGTTTATTAAGCGTGTTGACCACCCAACAGAGTGGGTAAGCTCGATGGTAGTTTCGTTGCGTAAAAACAAAGTTCGCATCTGCATTGACCCGAGCGACCTTAATAAGGCTATCAAACGAGAGCATCATCCCATGAAAACGATGGATGACGCTTTAGCTAATATTCCTAATGCCACAGTGTTCTCCGTGCTGGATGCAAAATCCGGATTCTTACAGATCAAACTTGAGGAAAAATCTTCATACCTGACAACATTTAATACACCTATAGGAAGGTTCAGGTGGTTACGCTTACCGTTTGGATTAAAGTGTAGTCCAGAAATATTCCAACGTATCATGGACGAAATGTTGGAAGGCATCGAGGGTGCCATCGCAGTCATGGATGATATTCTAGTCGCCGGAACTGACATTCAACATCATGACCGCATATTACGTGAAGTAGTTGAACGCGCTTCAAGCTACAATCTCAAGCTAAACTTTGACAAGTGTCGTGTGCGCAAAACGCGTGTGTCATACGTTGGTCACATACTGACTGACAAAGGTGTCGAAGCCGACCCCGAGAAGGTGAGAGCGATTACGGATATGCCGGCTCCCTGTGACAAGGAAGGAGTCAGGAGATTCCTAGGTCTAGTGCAGTATTTAGCTAAGTTCTTACCAAATCTAAGTCAAGTCGACGCACCGTTGCGCATACTGTTGAAATCGAACATTGAATTCACGTGGGGTCCGGAGCAAGAACGCAGCTTCAAAGCTCTTAAACATTTGTGCACATCGTCACCAGTTCTCGCATTTTATGACGTGAACAAACCAGTTCAAATACAGTGTGATGCGTCGAAAGACGGACTAGGTGCAATCTTGATACAGAATGGTCAAGCCATCGCATTCTCGTCCCGTTCACTTACGGACACTGAGCAACGTTATGCTCAAATAGAGAAAGAACTTCTATCGATAGTCCATGCTGCCACAAAATTCCACTGCTACATATTTGGGAAAACGGTAACCGAGTACAATGACCACAAACCGTTGGAACAGATATTCCGAAAACCTCTATTATCTGCCCCGATGAGGTTACAACGCATGTTAATGAGACTCCAATGGTACGATTTGGACGTGAAGTATATGCCCGGGAAGGACCTAATAGTCGCTGACGCTCTCTCCCGAGCATATCTGCCTGATAACAAGACAGAAATCAACCTGAAAGGTGTTAGTTCTTTGGACTTTGTGTCAGTTAGCAAGGACAAATACGTGGAAATTGTACAGTGCACAAAGGCGGAACTACAACCCCTACATGAAATTATTGTTGACGGATGGCCCGACTTGCGAACAGAGACTCCTACTGCTGTCAAACCGTATTGGGATTCGCGTGATCAACTGTCAATATCTGATGGAATTATCTTCAAAGGAATGAGGATTGTTGTTCCACCTAGTTTGCGTTCGTACATGCTCGATCTAATTCACGAATCGCATCTTGGGATCGTTAAGTGCAAACAGCGTGCAAGAGAAGTCATGTACTGGCCGGGTATGAGTGCTGAAATCGAGGTGATGATTCAGAACTGTGGAAAGTGTGCTGAGATTCAAAATAAACAACCCGCAGAACCTCTGAAACCGTCCGTTACGCCTGATCTACCATACAGGGAAGTTGGGAGTGATTTATTCCACTTTGAAGGAAAGAACTATATCATTCTAGTGGATTATTATTCAAAGTACGTCGACGTCGAGGAATTACCCGACGCGACTGCCTCTGCTACAATTCGTGCTATGAAACGAGTGTTTGCGTGCCACGGTATCCCGAAATTACTTCGTTCAGACAACGGCCCAAACTTCTCATCAGCTGACTTCAAAACATTCTGTGCTGACTATGGAATCGAACACATAACATCCAGTCCCCATTTTCAGAGTTCAAATGGTGAGGCTGAACGTGCTATACAGACAGTGAAGCGCATCTGGCGTAAAGCTGATGATCGTTATCTAGCGCTTCTGGACTATAGAACCACACCACTTAATGGAATAAATCTATCACCGTCACAGATACTCATGAGCAGGAGACCGAGAAATAAATTACCTGCTAAACGCGAGATCCTTGAACCGTCTATGAACAATCGCCGCGAAATAAAACGTCACTTCACAGAAGCGAAACAAAAGCAAAAACTTTATTATAATTTGCACAACAAAGTCAAAGAGTTGTCTCCCTTGGTAAAACAAGAACCAGTGCGAATGGCTCCGTTACCTGGAACAAAACTATGGAAGCCTGCAACTGTTATAGAACATTCTGTGCGTCAGAGATCATACATAGTGAAATCTAATGATCAACTGTACCGTAGAAATCGTAAACACTTGAGACTGTCTACCGATCATGCAAATGAGTCGCTACGATACAACATTACCGAGGAAAGTGATCATGACTTTATGAACTTGGACACTTCCACTCAAAGCAAACAATCAAACTTGCCACCCTCCGAACTGACTGTCGCTTCGCCGCAAAAACATTCTGTTATACCTAAAAGCGAACCGAGTGTAGTCGATATACCTGTCACGAGGTCAGGAAGAAGGATCAAACCGCCTGTGAAATTGGACTTGTGATGTGTTAACAATTCCCTGTGGAATTAACCATTCTATGGACTGTTAAAGTTTCTATTGTGAAATTTATTTTGTATCCAGTTACAGCGCGAGGACAGTGCTAATGATAATTTTGAAAGTGTTGTTTCTTTCTGTTCGTATTAATTCTAATAACAAGACTGTACTAAAGAAGGACTGAGGAAAAAAAAAAAAAAAAAAGAAACTTCAAAGTTTTTATTTCAAGTTTCAGCAACAATATCCTTTAAATCTTCTTTGATTAAGCAAAGGGAGATGTAATGTAATTTGCAATGTTATAAGCATCATGTATTATCATGTATGTAAGCAACACACACAATTCGAAATACAGTTTCCGGTTTATTCGCCATGCTGTCTTGTCCAGTTATATTACATATAGTGCTGTTGTGATCTGCTTAAGGGAACTTTACCTAATTGAACAGTACCTAATACAGTGCTGTCGTGATCAACTTAAGTGAACTTTACTTGAACAATCCCGTTAAATATTACCCCTATTGTGGAGGGAGTTCTACGGCTTACAGTTAACTGTTACTTTTACAGTTGATTAATAGAATATTTAGAATATATATAAGTATAAGTATATTGTAGGAATAATGTGCGAGTGGGAGTATGTGAGAATATATATAGTTAGTGGTACCATTACTACAAGTGTTTCTGTTGTGTTATTAAAATCTACATTGAAATGTTATCCTTGTTGGCTTTATACATTACCAGGCACCATTACCACAGTCATTCGTGACACTTGTTATAAATACAAATTAAACTTTGTTTAATGTAATTTATGAATGTTCCGCAAGAGATTTTTATTTTTAATTAAAATTAATTATATAAGAATGTTACGGAAATGATTATTATTACATAAAACAGATTGAGAGGAGGTGATTGGTTGAGGGAGCACAGTTTAGCTCACTATATAAGTACAGGTTCACTGGACTCAGAGGTCAGAGGCTGCTGATAAGATGGATGAGCAAGGTCTGTACATGTTACATAATTATTAGTTTTGCTGTTTAATAGCTACGCTGAAAGTTTATCTCTTTATTATTGGGTGTACTTGTATATGCCTTCATGTTCGTTCTTTCGACATGTCGACCTTGCTGATCATTGGACAGTTTTGTGAAACGCCTTGACCGCGCACTCGAGGGTTCATGGACGAATCTCGGGTTTCATAACAGCCCCAGGGATATTGTTGTGTCTTGTGTTGGTAAAAGTGGTGGTAAACTGCCCGATGTTTACACTCGTGACGTATCAGATATGTTGTTGGAACAATGTCCCGATTTAGTTTTACTGCAAATTGGAGGTAATGATTTGGACTGTTTACGTTTTGCTGATGTCAAGGACTCTCTTGTGATAGATTTGTTGTCGGTGGTTGAGTGGTTAATCTCAGGATTATCAGTGACGAAAGTTTGCGTTTTACAACTGTTTTACCGACAGCGTACGAGACACGTGCCAGTCCGACAGTACAATGCCGCAGTGGATTCGATAAATCTTGATTTAAATTCAAAGTGTAAGGTCGTGGACAAATGTTTTTTCTGGCGCCATAAGGGATTGAAAGATGGCGTCTTCCCTCATCTATCTGGGGACGGAGTTCATTTGAATACGTCAGGGATGCATAGGTATCTCCTCTCGGTCAGAGGAGCGGTTCTGTATGGCTTACGTGCAGCGAGTGGGCGTGTCTAAGTTCTATATACGGTAAGCTTTTGAATATTAATTTCTTTCTTGGTTTCTGTTGCTATACGCAGGCGCATTTCCATCGTTTACTTCCGCCCACGTGGTTATGAAAGGCTCGGCGGTTGTGCCTATGTACCTTTCACTTTTCATGCCTCCTCCCCACCCACTACGGTTCGTGTTTCGTATTTCATTATCGTATTTTCTTTACATTCTTTCGATATGTTAGAAAATTGATCTCGCTTTTTATTTGGCTTTGTTTTCGCCACTTTCGCCAATCCTATATTCTTGTGTATGCTTTAAGGGAGGCTACTCGCATTCTTGTTTTTGTTTTTTAAGCGCTACTACTCCGTTCACACTTTCGTCTGTTTTGAGCCACTGCAAATTTTCTTACGCGGGTCATCCATCAGATTAGTTTGTGTGCCGAAAGCGTGTCGCTTTACGTTATTCTTACGAAAATAAAAAAAAAAAATAAACTGCTTCCCAAACAGTACTGTCGACTCATGGAGTTTGTGTCTGTCTGGTTTTGTTCCCTGGGGTATGCCTGGGTTGCCCTGGGGGTATTCCCAGGTTGTACGTTCTATTCTCGTTATCCGGGGGTATGCCTGGATTGTGCTGGGGGAATTACCACTTTTTTTTTTTTTTTTCTTGAGGTATGCCTGGATTTGACCTGGGGGAATTCCCGGGTTTTTGTTGTCTATTTTTGTTATCCGGTATCCGGGGGTATGCCTGGATTGTTCTAGGGGAATTCCCAGTTTTGTGTTGTTGTGTTTTGATTTCATCCGGAGGTATGCCTGGGTTGTACTGGGGGAATTCCAGTTATCCGGGGGTATGCCTGGATTTGACCTGGGGGAATTCCCGGGTTTTTGTGGTCTATTTTTGTTATCCGGGGGTATGCCTGGATTGTTCTGGGGTAATTCCCAGTTTTGTTTTGTTGTGTTTTGATTTCTTACGGGGGTATGCCTGGAGTGAATTGGGGGAATTCCCAGGTTTTTGTTAGGTTCCTCGTCATCTGGATTGTTCAATGGGACTTCTCAGTTTTTTCCTTGGCACTTTCAAAATTTCCTTACATTCAATTAACCTGTAATTATATCTACAGGTGTATTGATGAATTTGCGTTAATACCGTTTTTCAAGCTTGTATGGTATTACATAGTTGGTTTAATGTTTATACTCTTGGGAGGTACCTGGTGTCTGCTTTACCTTTCACAGCCTGTACCTTTGAGTTAATTATATGTCACATCAGGTAAAGCCATTAGCATGCACCCATTACTTCCTATATACACCTCTTGAAAGTTGAATTGGTTATGGTTTAACTTTCTGCTCTGTTTTATTCATGTTGTAGTACTTTCAAGTCATTATATACAGGTTTGCCACATAACGTCCATAGGGTTTTTCGCTTATATACCGGTACATCATACTTATTGGGATACTGCTTTTAACACGTATGTTTCCAGACAATCCTGGCTCCATCGGGGCAATGCGACGATCTCGCCGTCGGGCAGCACGCAATCACACCCTAGTAACTGTGACACCACCTGTCACTAGGACAGATACGACACAGACTGCTGGACGACGTAGGCGGCAATCCGTCGCGCCAACAGACACAGTTAATGAGACAGCAACTGGGCATCAAGCATCCGCCAATGTGTCTATCCCTGACCTAGCTGCACAGCTGTTTAACTATATGAAAGAGGCAGGGTATACTATCAACCCTCCAGCAACTGCCAGTGCGACAGATATGGGCAGGGCGAGTCAGAACATTCAATTAGTATCAGTGCCAGCTCCAGCCGCCCCGTCCCACTTAATGTAAATATGGACTCCCAACTTTCACCCCAGTCTTTCCCGCACAGTGTTAGCTCCACCACCATCCCGGCAGCTGCAGCGGGATCCTCCAATCAACAGGCATCTCAGCCTGTGTTGTCGTCAGTATTCCTTACAGCTGGGTTAGGATCTGCCGACCAATCCCATCAGGGTCCACCCGGGGTACCATCCCATACCATCCCGGCAGCAGCAACAGGATTGGCAGATCAGCCACCAACACAACAAGTGCCGCAATCATCTGCCTTTACAGCCACAGGAACAGGGCATACCAGCCCACTCGTCGACAGGCCTGTGTCTTATACCAATCTTTTTCGGGATGTAGCTGGTGAGACCCCAAATGTTACTTGTATAAGCATTGCTCGTCCTCTTGATATGTTTGTAGATGTCAAACTCAAGTCTAAAATTTTCAATAATGAATATGTGGAATTAGGCTTATTGCTTAAACGGACACCCCATGAAAATGACACTTTGAAAGTTGAAGTACAAGGGCAGCAATTAGTGCTGAGTAAAAATAATAAAGGTTTTTCCTTTAAATCTATTGAACAGTGGATATCTTTTCATATCTTTGTGTCCATCTATGTCCAGGCTTATCCTCAGGCAGCTGTCAGCCTAATGAAGTATGCAGATATCGTACAAACACTCAACAAGAGGTCGGGCATTGCTGCTGCTATGCATTATGATGCTAATTTTAGAATGTGGCATCAATTATATCCCAGTTCCCCTTGGCACCTACCCCATTCTGAGCTGTACATGGAGGCAACTGCTATTGGCCTTCGTGCTCTCTGCCCTCCACAGCCCTTTCAGGGTCAGAAGCCCAGCATGCGCACCAAGAAAGTGTGCTGGGCTTATGACAGGCATGGTAAGTGTGCCAAGGGCAGCAGGTGTAAATTCTGGCATGGGTGTGGGGTCTGCAGTGGCAGACATCAACAGAAAAACTGTCTTAACACCTCCAAACCTGACAGACAGCCAGCTGCTGGCTCCGGTAACTCCCCAGCTCAACCAGGTAAACAGCAACGTCAACCTCCCCGAAAGTAGTTCCTTACCTACTCCAATCAGGGTTCCTAAATTTCTGGAGTACCTACAGGGTTATCCCCCCTCAAAATTCGCCTTTTTAGAACAGGGTTTTATGTTCAGCTTTCATTTACAGTATGAAGGGCCTAGAATTTTTCGTGAGGCTAATAATCTGAAGTCGGCAGTAGAACAGATTGACATTTTAAAAAATAAAATCCAAAAAGAACTTGACAACAGTCGCTGTAGCGGTCCTTTTACTGAGCCACCATTCCCTAATTTACAAGTTTCTCCTTTAGGGTTGGTTCCCAAAAAAGAGCCAAATGAGTACAGAGTTATACATCATTTATCCTTTCCTGAGGGTTCTTCAATTAATGATGGTATTTCTCCGGAATATTCTACTGTCAGTTATCAAACAATTGATCATGCCATTCAGCTTATGAAAACATATGGGATAGGGTCGCTATTAGCTAAGACAGACACAGAGTCAGCTTTTCGGCTAATCCCCATTCATCCAGAGGATTATGAACTGTTAGGTTTTAAGATAGAGAGTCACTATTATTTTGATCGGGTTCTGCCCATGGGCTGTTCCATTTCTTGCAGGTTGTTTGAGGCCTTCAGCTCTGCTATTCATTGGATTTTAGAACACAAGTTTAACGTAGCAGGGGTAGTTCATGTTTTGGATGATTTTCTTTTTGTAGGCCCTCCTAATACTGAAAAATGTCTCACGGATCTAACAACTTTTTTACAATTTTGTTTTGATACTGCCATTCCAATCAAACAAAGCAAAACAGAGTTCCCCACAACCTGCCTCACTTTTCTAGGTATTGAGTTGGATAGCGTTGCTATGGTTGCTCGACTCCCCATGGATAAATTAGAGAAAATGCGGGATTGTGTGAAGTTGTTTTCTAGATGCCGCAAAGTCACTCTTAAGGAACTCCAGTCACTGATAGGCTTGCTTAACTTTGCTTGTAGGGTTGTTTTGCCAGGTCGCCCTTTTTTGCGTCGATTGATTGATCTAACTTGTGGCTTAACAAAACCACATCATCACAGGAGGCTGAGCAAAGAGGCTCGGGCTGATTTAGCCGCTTGGGGACTATTTTTGGACTATTTTAACGGCACATCCATGTTTTTATCTGATAAGTGGGAAACATCAGCACATTTACAGTTTTACACTGATGCGAGTAATGTGGGTTTTGGCGGATTTTTTTTAAACAGCCTGGATGTATGGGAAATGGCCATCTGAATGGGAGTCTTTCCACATAACTGTTAAAGAATTTTTTGCTGTAGTTCTCGCGTTGGAAATTTGGGGCCCCTCCCTCTTGAACCGCTGTATCATCTTTCATTGTGATAATCATGCTGTGGTAGACATTATCAATAAACAAACCAGTAAAGACAAAATCCTCATGAGACTAGTTCGGCGTTTTTGTAGTGACAGCATTAAAACTGAATATTTTATTTACTTCGCAACATATACCTGGTAAGTGCAATACCTTAAGTGACCATCTGTCTCGTTTACAGGTGGACTCCTTTCGTCAACTGGCCCCACATATGGAGGTACATCCAACTTCCATTCCACCCCAGTTCATGTACCTTTGACTAGTACTATCCATTCGTTGCTAGTGAAAGCTACATCAATGCAAACTTCTCGTGTTTATGAGAGAGCATATTCTCTCCTTTGCAATTTTGTTACCTCAGGTCTTTCGGGTACTCCAGTCTTGCCAACCTCATATCCTGTACTTGCATTTTTCATTGCACATTTGTTTGACCACCACTTAGCATCCGCCACTATTTCCACATATGTTGCAGCTATAGGTTACATAAATAAGATTTGTGGTTATCGTGATCCCACACAATCCTTCCTGATAAAGAAATTATTAAATTCCATTCAGCGTGGTACTTAGCACGTAGACAGCCGTCTGCCGATTACGCCGGAGATCCTTGCGAAACTTGTGAATAAACTAATCCTTCGGTTATATTACCCATGGATAGTTTATCTCTGTGGCGTTTTTTATACCCCCATCTTAGACTTAAATCTTTAGTTTTATACATGTACAACTTGAATTGAGTGATTATCTAAAAAGTTTTAGATATGTACTATTTTTGTTAGTTGTATATGTACATACGTCGTTTAATAAAACGGCCATATTTCAATTCAGATTTTGTGTTTGTTGTTTACTTTGATGTATAAGTCTAACAAGCTTGCCATGGTTATGATAGGAATCATTTATAATATGTAACTAAAATAGTATTATCTGGAGATGGAATTTTATAGGATTTTTTTTTCTATTTATTACCTTCCTGTCTACAGGTCGACGACAGTTCCTCCAACGATAATTCCACCTTCTCCACCAAAAGTAAAGAAAATTTTCAGTCCCAACACGTCATAAGGAACAACTGCACCTGAAAAGAGAATTAAACCAAAAACCACATGTGATGTTTGTGGCAAATTACAATCAAATATTTGGCGTCATTCCAGAGTAGTACATGGAATAACTCAGAAAAAAGAACAAAAACATTTAAGGACTAAAGGAGGTTACATCGTGTATAAATGCCTAATCGACAAGTGCGAGAAAGATTGTTCACGCCTCCGTGACCATTTGGTACAAGTACATAACATAACGGATAAATCCTACAGGAAATCACTGATAAGACTTGCATCTCCCCTTGGAGATGATTGTAAAGTATCGGAGAGACCGACCCCACGTCAAAGAATAGTTAAGTCAAAGAAACTCTGGCCCCCACCAGGTCAAGACTCCTGCGTGGAAATCACGGTGGAACAAACGGAGTCACCAGCGTCACCTCCATCGCCCAAAAGTGAGTCGTTGGGCGCTTCAGAACAAGAAGATTCCGATGAGGACAACATACAGGGGAAAGAAGTAGAATCTATACCGGACGAAGAAGAAGAAATCATCCCGATAGATGACCAAACCCCCAAAGGACCACTGGGCTTCCTCGGTGTGCCAATATTGAGAAAATCTTGTGCATTTCTACAAGGCGGCGAGTTTTCAAAAGATCAAAAATTGTCTTTCCAATACTGTAAACAAGTCTTTACAATATGGACTTACCGCCAAGAATCCACAGATCCATCGAATTTCGATATAACAAACCTATTGGATGCTGACTTCATAATTGATGATTGGGTACCCCGGGCACTAGAAAAATTCAAGGCAGGGACGGTAAAAAGCTACCTAAGTAGCTTGGTAGTTTTTTTTGACTTCCTGATCAATAGGAAACATGTCAACCAAATACAAGACGTGACTGTCGCCAAGACAAGAATCAAAACACTTATGCGGAGACTGCAAAAGATCGGAGAGCGACAAACCGAAGTTCAAACAGATGACATCAACAGGATGCCCACATCAACTGAGATTGAACAATTTTTGAATTCAGCCTACGTCGCGCACATAGAGAGCGAGTTCGAGGATTTGCCCATAAAACTCAACAGCAACATTCAATACAATAGGATGCTGGGATATTTAATATTGAGGATAATTTTGACAAATGGGCAGAGATCCGGAGCCATCTTGGGAATAAAAGACGATGTCCTAAAGAAAGCGCAAATAAAGGATGGCGGAACTGTCCTGCAGGTAAGAGTTACGGTTAGCAATTATAGAAATAAATAAACCACATTTGATTTTTTTCTGTGCGAAACACCAAATACATAGAAGTAAGTATATCTTAATCTGCTCGCCTGTTTAAAACCAGTGGTATTACAGATATATTGGTTTCTTCTATTTTCAGGTCAAACAGCATAAGAACAGCGCATACGGCGCAGCTGTCATTGGCCTGCCCAATCCCTGGAAAGGTACCAAAGTCTCCGGAACCAACTCCCGGAATTTAAACCAAGTAAAACAGAAACAATGTTTTATACCTATCCTGTGCTAGGAGGCAAGCCAAACCCCATGACGCATTCCAACCTGAACAAACTGATAAACCAGGTGTGGAAAAATGTTCTTTCAGCTAAATCGAAAAGCGCAACACTCTTGCGTAAATCTGTTGCCACTAGAGTCAGAACAGAACTTCCCGCATCGAGAGATGTACTGGCGGCTCATATGTCGCACCTCGCCACCACTAGTGATAAATACTATCACAGGATTAAAGTAGTTGACAACGCATTGCCTATGTCTAGAATACTTGGTAACATTGTATCAAAACCAAAAGTAAGTTATTTTCTGCGTCTAATGATATAACATTATTGAAATCATCAATTTCCTTGAATCGAAATTAATAAACAAATACCATGAATTTAATTTCATTCACTTTAATTTCAGCCTAAGCCAACTGCAGCGCTCGGAGCACCCCTTCGGGCAGCCAAAGAGGCAACCGGGCATGAATATCCCCCCACAGACCTCGGGCACGTCTCCGGACACCCCGGAAGAAATTCTGGATACCTCGGAAAAAATTCCGGACTCTATAGAGAAACCAAGGCGTACTCACGGAAGGCGATCCTTTACCGACAAAGAATCACATACACTCTTAAATCTTTGACAGTCACTCTTAGCAGCAGAGCGGGTCAGAACGAAAGATGTCAAGGACATACTCTGGTCAACAGAGGCAGGACAAATCCTTTATGAACAAGTGCATTCGCGATTTGGCAAAGAAACCGACAAAAAACTTTGTGACAGGGTAAGGACGGCAAGACGTGAAAATAAACAATGACTGTTTCCAGGAAACAAACACAAAAAACTGTATTTGAAGTAAAAATTGAAATCTAATTTTCATGCTTATTCTGAATATATATGTAATCATTAAAAATAATAAAAATTATATTCGGTGTATTTGATTTAAATGAAACTTACCAAACAAATGTCTCTGTGTATGTTTCTAAAAAGATAAAATATTGCACCTAAGATAATTTTGTATATAAATAATCATTTTGAATCATTTTATGCAAATTATTCTGTGTGTATAATTTAGGTAGAACTAGCAAACCAATTTGATTTGTGTATATGTTTATGAAAACATGTATAAAAATTTATGTTTCTATCTACGTATATGTTTATAAAAACTTCAAATAGTTCTGTCTAAGATGATTTTTATATAAATAATCATTTTCAATCATTTAATACAAAATATTCTGTGTGTATATTTAGGTGCAACTAGTTAAGAATATGTGTATGTATGAGTTTATAAAATTCAAAATAGTTCCAATTACGTTAATTATGTATAAAAATAATCATTTTCAATCACAAAGTTTACCTGTGTATATATTAAATTTGTATAGTTTGGTTTATTGTATATTTTGCATGTTGTATGTATATATTGTAAATATGGGCTTAAGAGGGCAGGTTTCCCGCTACCGAGCCTGAACAGAGACAGATGCTCTCAATAAATACAATTAATGATGAATATCGTCTGTGTTGTTATTCTCATCATCTTTATATGTATTTGCATATTATTATGCTTTATATTATGCAATTGGATAAAGAATACCAAAATTATGGAAATATATACTAGAAAGCAAAAGATTGTCATGTTTGTTAGAATTGAAAAACACAACGTGAAATTAATACGGAAAATATAAAGTACATATTAAATGTGTATAGTTTGGTATATTGTATGAATATATTGGAAATATGGGCTCAAGACGGCAGGTTTCATGCTACCGAGCCTCAACGTATAGACAGACGGCTTCACAAAATGAATCAATAAATAATATCATCTTTAAGGCAACCATCTTCAATTTCTCAAAATTTCTTCGAAAAAAATGTAAAATAAGTATGTTTTTTGGGTAGGAAATCGGTCAAAACGTCGAGAAAACACATCCTTAAAATACATAATTTTTTTTTTCATTTTTGCTGGACTTTCCAAAAGTTACCATTTCAGCACAGAAGTCACCTTTAGCAGAAGTGTAAAAAAGTAGCATAATCAGTAAATTTATTAGCATTAACGAGTAAAATAATAGCATAAGACTGTAACCAAACAGCATAAGACTGTCAGAGACTAGCATAAGACTGTCAAAGACTAGCATAAGACTGTCAGAGACTAGCATAGGACTGTAATTTTACAGCATAACTGACAATAAATAAGCATAAAAAGTTAGGAAATTAGCATAGCCTCCAACTCGGCAGATAACCGTGTCTAGCACTCATGAACAATTTAATCCAGTGCCTCTACCAACTACTGTGTCAAGCGTACATGAAGGCTTCAATCCAATGCAGCTCTTCACAACAGGCAGACAAGATCAGCAAAAATATGCCTGTGGTCCAGTGCCCCACAATTCAACGTCTGTATCAGATGTCCTGACATATTTTAGAAGAACGCTATACGATGACAACCGCGACGAATTTCCAGCAAAACAACCTTATCAACAAGACGTCTGGAGTGAAATAGAAAAATTAAAAAATGAAGTTAAAAAGCCTTAAGAAAGCTGTAAAGGTAAAGTGTAATTAGTAGAAGCCAGAGAATGGGTTAAAGCTTAAATAGCTTTAATAAAACGAAACTTAACTCTGATCTTGAAGATAATTTGAAAAAAAAACAACCCAAAGACACTTCTTTTTTACTTTTAATGTGAAAATATTTTGTGTTGTAGATGTTGAAAGAAAATGGAATGTCTTCAGCCAATACAGATTATGAGAAAGAAATCTTTCCTACTGGAACATCAAAGGTATAACTATATGTATATATACATAACGGCATCAGGAGAGCCTCCGAAATTCCAATAGTGGAACTCAGAACACCGAAAGAAAAAAACGATGAGAAGGTACTGCCACTTGTTATGACATACAACCCCAGTAACCCTCAAATCAAAAGAACGGTCAAACAACATATGAACATTTTAGATGGCTCTGAGCGAATGAAAAACATTATGAAAAATACCAAATTTATCGCAAGCTACCGTCAGCCAAAAAATTTGAAAAAATATCTAACACGTGCATCATTTTCATCAGAAACAAAGTTACCGGAAGTCAATACTTGTCGAGAAAAGAGATGTGGAACGTGTCAACATATCATTACAGGGAATTCCTTACAATTAAAAAGTGGAAAGAAGTGGGAAGTTAAAAGCAGTATGAACTGTAAATCAAAAAACGTGATTTACTTAATCCTTTGTCCAAAATGTGGAAGTTTCTATATAGGACAAACAGAACACCTCCGCAAACGCGTAACATTACATCGCTAACAAATATCCCACGAAAGATATAGACATCTACCAATCAGCCGACACATAGCAGGATGCAACGGCTTTTTCCAAATGTTACCCCTGTATACTTTTTCATCTGAAACCAATCGATTACAAAGAGAAGCCAAGGAGTCAGAAATTATAAACATTTTAAAACCAGACTTGAATATTAATGTTTAACCGCATTGTAAAGTTTGCAAAATATAATTATGCCCCTTTTATATTATGACGTCATCAACAGATAACATGTTGTGACGCCACACCATTATGTACAGTTACTATGCACCTGAAGATCTAATACAGTGAAAGCGCTAGTGCAAAATGTAACGTCTTTCTTCTTTTGTCAAAAATCATTTTTATGTATATATATAGCATTAGAATAGATTAATACTAGCTGTATTTGAAAGTAATAACAGAATCAGTTAAATAACAATGATTATCACTAATTGAGTAGAAACTAATTTATATTTGTCAGTATTTCCCTAGAACAATTTATAAATGACAAGTTCATTGCAGAAACAAATTGAGAGACGATTAGAAAAATGCCCCAACTTAAAGACTGCAGTAAAGGATGTGATGTCGTTGGTATTTACCCAATGGCATCAATTTATCAAGAAATTCTTTCATGAAAGGTCAAAAGAGTAGTCGATCCACTCCTTACCAACGACCCAGAAAGGAGGCATTAGTTTGAGGGCAAGTTTGTTAAACATACTTTTTTTTGTAGAAATACTATATGCCATCACTTACGGTCAGTTTTTAAAAAACCTCTAATAATGTAAACTTTTGCGAAATTGCTAGGATTTTATGCTCCCCAAACGAGGTTCGGGAGAGCATATAGTTGCCGCTTTGTCCGTATATCCGTAATATTTTCTTGTCCGGGCCATAACTTTTGAACTAATGCTTCTTCAAACTTGATACACATGATCATTAAACAAGAACCATAACTCTTGCTGGAACATTTACAGAGTTATCCCCCTTTGTATAAAAACCTTAATTTTGCTTGTCCGGGGCATATCTTTTTAACCAATGAAGATAGCAATGTGCAGCGTACAAAAACCATAACTCTTGCTGGAACATTAACGGAGTTATTGCCCTTTCTTGAAATTTTGTGTCCAGCGCATATGTTTGCCCCTGTCCAGAGCTTAACGTTCCCCGCAGTAAAGCTACAATCATGAAAAGGTATAGTTTCCAGGAATAGATGCCAGGGTAGAAACAGCAATTGAAGATTGTTTAGCTTGTCACGTCCTAACAGCAGAAAAACAAAGTATGGAATCATTGAAAATGTCGGAACTTCCTGCAGGACCATGGGGAAATGTTAGTGTGGACTTTTGGGGCCATTACCGTCAGGAGAATATTTGCTCGTTGACGAGTATTCGAGTCTCTGTGTCAGTAAATATGACAATTCCAATACTTGACAAAATAAAAAGTATGTTTGGAACACAAAGGTGTTAATGGTGAAATTTGTCACTCAAATGTAGAACATAATTTGTGTTAAATCTTAATGTGACCGGCTGGCTTATCAGACAGTTTAATTGCGGTCACCGTTTTGTTAGAATCATGCTGTGAAACATTGGCTGGACATAATCTCCACCAGTGAGACATTAACTGTTCACGGTTTAATTGTAGATCAGTAGAAGACACTTTCACTTAAGGATAAACTGTAAGATCACAGCAAATACAGTCAGTCCTGGTGTGGCCGTGGAATGAGTAACTTGTTAAGCTTGATACTCAGGCCATACATGTTATCATTGTTGTAACATGTGCTAATACTCACTATTTGTATTTTAGAACGGTTGTTGCTGGTCTTTTATATGACATAAAGATAGTACAACATAGAGGGGTAACATATTCTGGTGGCAGCGGTAAAGGATCATTCTAAGGAGAATGCCTCCATTTTCAAAGGTATAACGCTCATTAGAACTGTTCAATATGTCGACCCCTGAAGAAACGGAAACTGCGAAGATGACAGCAGCACTAACAAAGTTGGAAATAAGAAGACTCGAAATTCAAGCAGAGAAAGAGGAAAAAGAACGCGACATGAATTTCGAAAGAGAAAGGATGAAGATGGAAGCAGAAAAAGAGGGAAAAGAACGCCAAATGAATGTCGAAAGAGAAAGGATGAAGACGGAAATGGAAAGAGAAAAGATAAGAATGGACGCCTAAGAAAAGGAAAGAGAACATCAAAGAAAAGTTAAAGAATTGGAATTCCAGATTGAAAAAGCAAAACTTCAAAAGGAACGAAGTGACACAAATTCTAACCCTGTGCCGTTTAGACTGAAATTACAAACTATAGTGACATTCTTATCAGAGTTTACTACTTTAACCAACACAGGCTGGATAGACAGAAGAAGTAAAAATGCTACAGCTGAGAACCTCGTTAACAGGTGAGGCCACAGAGGTAGCTATTCAATCACATAGGTCATTTGAAGAACTTTGTAAAGCCCTAATGGACAGGTATTGGAAAAGGCCCTACCAATATTTCAAGCTATTACAGACAACCCAAAAGGAACCTAAGGAAACATACAGAGGACTTATGGCAAGAATTGAACAATATCTTACTAGATTTGTGGATTCAGTAGAGGATGTCATGGAAAAATTCAAACAGGAATATTTTCTTAGTGCATTGCCAGTGTCACATGCACAATGGATACGCCGTAACAAACGGTCAAGCAGTGTGGTTGAAGCCGCAGTGGATTATATTCTACCTGAACGAAATATAAATAAATTAACACAAGGTAAAAGTTTAAATGGAAAACCTTTTACCTCTGATCGGGACCAGAGAAAGGAGAAATCGACAGAGCAAATGAAAAGTATGCAGTGTTACAATTGTAACAAGTACGGGCACTTCGCGAGGAAATGTCCAAAAAACAGAGAGGGTAAAAATCTTGCAGGATTTTTAGTGCGACAGTACACGGGAGGACTTATCCATGTCCCAGGAGAGGTCAATGGCCGTGATATTAGTTTCGTGAAAGACACTGGGTCAGCGATGACCTTGATTAGAGAAGACCTGGTGGACCCCAGTTGTGTATTGGAGGGTCAGCGGGAGACGCTGTGTACAGCGACTGGACAGCCATTTTCAGCCAAACTGGCTATCGTTGATATGGACACGCCATATTATAAGGGACACGCTCAGGTCGGATTAGTGTCTGACCTTGTCGCTGAAGCCCTGTTGGGGGTAGACATAATAGAGAGAAAATCAAAAGCTGTGAAGGTTGTTACCCGTGCACAACACCGTAATAACATTGCTGAAGAAAGGCTAGCTGACGACAAGGCAAAGGAATGCCATGTTAAATTTGGAATGGACCTCGATACGGACGTCAAGGAGGACCAAGAGGATGTCCGTAATGGAAGTGATGTTGGACAGAGGAATGATGTGGACCTGGACCATGGCGATGACGTTGGTGAGGACACTGACAACATCAGTGAGGCTGTATCTCACAGCAATGAGGACGATACAGTTAACATCACAAAGGAGGAACCACTTGAACTTTCTGCTGTAAATGCTAAAGTGCTTAGTAAGCTTCAGCAGGAAGATCCAACTTTAGCCAACATTCAGAGAAAAGCTGCAAGTTCTGAGGAATCTGTGCAGGAAGATAGGAATGCCCTGTACTGGGAAAATGGGATTCTCCGTAGGAAATGGGAGTCTAGTGACGGAGCCCAACATGGAGTCCAGGTAGTACTACCAGAGGCACTACGTCTCAATATCATTAAATTGGGACATGATAGACCACTTGAGGGACATTTAGGATAGAAAAGACCAAACAGCGTGTCGTTAATTCGTTCTATTGGCAAGGGATTTTTAAGGATATACAGGAATACTGTAGTACTTGTAACGTATGTCAAAAGACCGCCAGAAGACGTGGTGACGAGAAAGCTCCATTAGGACAACCACCGATCATCAGTGAGCCATTTTACAAAATATCTATGGATGTTGTAACCACTGTCTTGAACAAAGAAGAAGAAAGAAAAAAAAAGACGAACACTGACTCTGGATGAATCATCAGTTGTGGACAGGGACATGTGTTTAAAGTGCCGTGGTGTGTCTACCTTAAGAACAAACAGCGACAGTCTAACAGAAGTACCTTATCCAAGGAAGTTAACAGTATCTGAATCAGATTTATGAACTGTGTTAATTGTAGAATTTAGAATTAACTGTTGTTCAGATAGAAAGGGAAAGGTACAGGTGATAGATACACACGATGACACTGAATATCTGTTTATTGGAACTGTACAAAAGGACAAAGTCAGCACAGAGTCAGTGACAAATAATGATGAATGGTTTGTAAACCTTCGACTGAAAAACGAATCTGTGAAATTTAAAAAAGACACAGGGGCTCAGTGTAATGTGATCTCGAAAAAAGACTACATAGCTGCAGGTGGAAAAACAGTGAGTAGAAAGAATGTCAAAAAACTGTATACACTGACAGGGGAGAGAATTCAAACCGTTGGTCGTGCAATGGTTCAGTGCGAGTACAAGAATAGATACTACGTGCTAGATTGTCATGTCGTTGAGCAAGACGTCACCCCTGTTATTGGACTTTTGTCATGTCAAGAGTTGAATCTTGTAAAGAAAGTTGATGCTGTTAGCACAGAAACAAAACAAAACACAGATATCCTGAAGGAATATTCAGATGTTTTTAGTGGATTACAAGGATCATTCTACAAACATCATATTGAAATAGACCCAACTTTTATTCCACTTCGGAGGTGTATGGTAGCGCATGATTGGGGTAACTCTCAGGATCCTGGATGCAATGTTGCTGGAAAGGAGAGGGAAAGACCTCACCCATGAAGTCCTCACCACCCTCCTCGCGGAGGTAGCCGCCATCATTAATGCGCGCCCCTTAGTGCCGGTTTCATCTGACCCAGAGCAGCCATTCGTCTTATCACCCTCTGTACTGCTTACTCAAAAATCAGAAGGTCAGGTTGAGACCTTCCAACATCTGAGCCTTAAAGACATGTACCATTCGCAGTGGCGTCAGGTCCAAGTTCTCACAGAAAGATTCTGGTCACGATGGCGGAAAGAGTACCTGGCTACCTTGCAACCTAGAAGGAAGTGGCAGGAGAAAGAGCGGGATATCAAGGTCGGTGATGTAATCATAATGAAGGATTCGCAGGTAATATGGAATGACTGGCCATTGGGAGTCATTACACGCGTGATCCCTAGTACTGACGAACTAGTACGTAAAGTTGAACTTCGCGTTGTCCGCGATGGAAAGATCTCAAACTTTATCCGTCCTGTGGCAGAAGTTGTGGAACTTGTTCCCAGAGATTGAGATGACAGTGTGTCATTCATCAAGCTATAAATGTAATTATGTGCCTTGACTGTAGTGAATGAGAACACGGCCAACTTTCCCTTATAAAACGTCAAGGCAAATCTTGTTATTTTGCTGTTCAAATTCCTTTGTGTTTATTTTGGTTAAAAAGCAGGTGAGCAATGTTATATAATTTATAGCAATGATAGTGATATATACATATCAGGCGAGGAGTGTGCTGGAACTATTATCAGTCTTCACTACTTAGGTGCATGATACCTATAGGAACGCTCCTTATTGAGTTATCGCCCTTTGCTATTTTCGGATTTCCGCTCTAGTTCACATGGGAAAAACGAAAGCAGATGTTTTCTGACCAAATATTGTCCATCTATCGGCTATATTGTGGCCCATACTGTGTAAGTTTACATAAATAATTGAATTTATTGTCCATAATAACTGTAATTAAGTGGTAAAGCAATACAGTAATTTAGGTATGTTAACACACTTTGTGTCGTAGCTTGAAGCGGTAACTTTGCCTCGCATGTATAAGGGGCTCATTTCTACGATTCGATTTGGTCATAATTGCTGATTACTAGTTTAGTTAGCCAGGTATATTATTAATTTTGTTCCGGTCTTGGTACATTAACAGAATATGTTAATGTAATTGCTAATATGTGACATTAGTGTTGGTGCAGTACACATGTAAGAAATATTAAGGATACATGTCCCTCATTTTTATGAAAATTACCAAGTGACTTGTTTCATGATCTCAAGGTGAGAATTAGATAATTTAAGTAGTCAAATGTTCTAGATAAGCCATAGGCACTTCATTGTTCTATATAGTATAGAAATCGTGTAGAATTATAATATGTACACTTGTAGATCTGTAATTGAATAAGAATCAAAACACAACACAGATTACTTATGTCAACCTTTAATTTCTTTCAGCTTTTACTATTTCTCCAATAAACCTGACGTACCACAAGCCAGACTTGTCTTTTGTCAGTACAACCTGTGCTCAAGTTTTACGATGTTAAACAACCAGTAACATTGTCAGTCAACGCGTCCTCAACAGGACTTGGAGCAGTGCTATTACAAAACAACCAGCCAGTGGCATATGCGTCAAAATCTCTCACAACCGCACAAAAACATTATGCTCAAATAGAGAAGGAGATGTTGGCAATAGTGTTTGGCACAAGCAAATTCCACCAATACATTTACGGAAAGAAAGTTTCTGTACAGACTGATCATAAACCACTTGAAATCATAGTGAGGAAGCCACTCTACTTAGCACCAACCAGACTGCAGAAAATGCTATTGAAGATTCAACCATACGACCTTGACATAAAGTATGTACCAGGAAAAGAACTCCATGTCGCAGATGCCTTGAGTAGAGCACACTTGACTGAAGTTGACGACACAACAAAACTGGAGGATGACTACGAAGTTCTTAGTGTATCAGCAGTCTCTGACGAGAAATTTACCAAGATCAGCAAGGAAACAGAGAAAGATCCATGTTAATGAACTGTGGTAAAATTTGAAAAAAAAAAAAATTTTTCTAAATTTTAATTGTTTATTCATTAATAGTAACACTATATAACATAATAGCATATTGATAATAATGAATAGTGTATTAATAATTATGAATTATCTCAAAAAGGGGGGGGGGGGGGAGATGTAATGATATCACACGCATGTTGTTCATCTAATTATTGCAGTTATTAGTATAACTTGTATTGTGTGTGTGTTACGTCATAGGTTCTTGTGTGAGCCTCGTTATGGGAATAAAACACTTGTTCACAGTCCGCCATCTTATGAGTTATCATTACAACAACCATGTGGGTTTGTAAATAAACGTGTTTCCACAGAAGATTGCTTGGCAGTTGTTCCTTGCTATGCTGGTGGTGGGTTAAATCTCCATACAACTGTTACGTATTTTTAATCTGAATTCTATAATAAATGTCCGTTCCAATAGATTGGACAATGCCCGGCCACGGGCAGAGTCATAGAGACGATAAATCATTATTGTAGAGTTATGCGTAAATATGTACATGTACATGAAACAGACTATACGTGGCCATCTCAACGAAATGCTGATTAATACTTGCTGATATCTTATTTTCAGAAATTACAGTATTCAATCATACCACATCAAAGTTCAAATCGTAGTCGCCACCTCCGACTGATAGACCTGAGAATACATGAGCCAAACCACGTGTGCGAGATACTGCCGCTGAGTACTGCGTGAAAGTCACATTAAAACTGTTTATATCGCATGACTTCACTGCGATGGTAACCTCTTACCGCTCGACTGATGATTTCCACATTCTGACACCATGTTATGTGGGTTGACACTTGACAAACACTTGGATCTTTTAGAATTCTTGTTGAGTGTTCCAACTTCTGACCGATTCGTTGAAAGACACTCTCGGGTATAGCTGTAACATCTGCCCCTGTATCAATCTTGAACCGTACTAGTGTATCCTTTTGACCTGTCTGAACCACTAGATCTATGGTCCATGGTAAGGCTCCTTCACTCTCTACTGCTCCTAAAAAGGTTTGCAATTCACCGACTGTCGAACGACATTTCTTCGCATAATGACCTTTTTTCTTACATTTCCGACACTCTGCATCTTTCGCTGGACAGCTCCCTTTCCTGTGTCTAAATCCACATTTATGACATTCTGGATTTGACCGAGTATCAGATGACTTCCGGTTTTCTGTGGACTTCCGGTTTTCTGACGACTTCCGGTTTCCTGAGAATTTGTGTTTATTGCCTTTCCGGAACACCACATCCACACTGTTATTTGCCTGACTACTACTTGCAATAGGGTCTTTGTCTCTTACAACTGCCTGTTGTTTCTTGACCGCCTCTGACTGTCGTACCTGGTTTACGGCCTTCTCCAGAGTAAGTGTTGCGTCAAGCTGTAGTTTCTCTGATAACCGACTATCGCGAATGCCTACAACGATACGGTCTCTTATCATCTCTGACTTCAAATCTCCATACTCACAGTGCTCTACTAATGCATACAGTGCCATAATAAAGCTTTCTGCAGACTCGCCCTCGTTTTGTCTTCTGTGGTTGAACCTGGCTCTCTCAAATATAGTATTTCGTCTGGTTATGAAGTAATTGTCGAACTTTTCTACAACCTTCCTGTAATCTTTCGCGTCATCATCAGACAGACCAAACGACTTGATAATATCTTCAGCCTGACCTCCCATCGAGTATATAAATGTGTTGACCTGGATTGGGCCCTCTTTGGCTCCTAACCCTGCCGCTACTCGAAACCGTTCGAACCTTTTCAGCCATTTGGGCCATTCCTCAGGTTTAGTGAACGTAAAATTTTCTGGGGGTTGTACCTGATACGTGGCCATCTCAACGAAATGCTGATTAATACTTGCTGATATCTTATTTTCAGTAATACTTGCTGATATCTTATTTTCAGAAATTACAGTATTCACAAGGTCCAGGTCAGAACCGTCTCAAAGTGTTGGGAAAATTTTCAAGTACATTATCTACTGAGAAAGGAACTCGGGCTGAGACAGATATTTATGTCATCAAGACATTGAGTAAGCCTTTACTAGGTCGACCAGCTATTGAAAAGCTCAACCTTGTGAAAACAGTGGCTTCAGTACAGGCAACTGTAGGTATTCAGGAAAAGTATCCGAAATTGTTTAGTGGACTTGGTAAGATTCAAGGCGACTACACTATCAAACTTCGCGACGATGCCACACCATTTGCTCTCACTTCGCCAAGGCGCGTAGCACTTCCACTTATGGACAAGGTCAAGGTTGAACTTGCCAGGATGGAGAGCTTAGGGGTTATCTCCCCTGTCGAGGAGCCAACGGATTGGTGCTCAGGTCTAGTAGTGGTACCTAAAAAGGATGGAACTGTCCGTATATGTGTTGATCTTACACAACTCAACAAATCGGTTCGCCGGGAACACCTGCAACTCCCAAGCGTAGAACAGACTTTACATCGATTGACAGGAGCTAAAGTCTTCTCTAAAATCGACGCAAACTCAGGATTCTGGCAGATTCCACTAGAACAATCCTCAAGATTGTTGACAACCTTCATAACCCCATTTGGTCGGTACTGTTTCAACCGCCTACCCTTCGGCATATCATCGGCACCTGAACACTTTCAACGAAGGATGTGTAATCTACTAGATAATGTGCCTGGAGTTGTCTGTCAGATGGACGATGTATTGATATTTGGAACTTCCCAGAAGGAACATGATCTGTGTCTAGATACTGTGTTACAGAAAGTTGAGAAAGCGGGTATTACCTTAAATAGCGACAAGTGCGAGTTCTCCCAGAAAAGAGTCACTTTCGTCGGTCACGTCATAGATGAGGCAGGAATTCGCCCAGACCCTGCAAAGGTTAAAGCTATTGTGAACTTTGAAGCTCCTACAAATGTTACTGAGGTGAGAAGATTTATGGGAATGGTGAACCAGCTTGGAAGATTCTCACCCCAAACATAGCAGAGCATTCCAAACCAATCCGTGACTTACTACAGAAGGATAGCGCGTGGATGTGGGACAAACCTCAATCACGGGCATTTGAGTTAATCAAACAGGACCTCAGCTCTACGCCAGTACTGTCATTGTATGATCCCATGGCAGTTACCAAGATTTCTGCGGATGCATCATCTTACGGTATAGGGGGCGTCATACTCCAACGTCATAAGGACAGTGGTGAGGACGACTGGAGGCCGGTCGGATACGCATCACGATCTATGAGCGCTACAGAACAGCGGTATGCACAGCTGGAGAAGGAAGCACTCGCTGTAACTTGGATGTGCGAGAAGTCGTCAGACTTGCTCACAGGAATACACTTCCATATTGAGACCGATCACAAGCCATTGGTTTCCCTACTAGGTTCCAAGGCAATCTCTGATTTACCCCCAAGGATTCAGAGGTTTAGGATGCGCCATATGCGATATGACTACAGCATCGCGCATGTGCCCGGTAAATTACTGTATACCGCGGACGCTCTGTCCAGAGCCCCTTTGGATCAGCAAGGATCTGAGGAGGAGTTTCAAAACGAAGTTGAAGCTTATGTTGACGCTATTGTAGACGATCTGCCAGCAACAGAAGATCGCCTTAAGGAAATTCGTCTGAAACTACAAGAAGACAGTGTTTGTAAAATCATTATGAATTACTGTCAGGATGGATGGCCCGGATATGAACATCCTACGATCACCGTCTCCACTAGACCATACTGAGAGTTGAGGGAGGAACTTTCAGTGTGTCATGGTTTGCTTATGAGAGGAAGTAGACTTGTCATTCCTTCATCTATGAGAGCAGAAGTATTACAGAAACTACACGAGGGACACCAGGGCATTGTAAAGTGCCGTGGCCTGGTCTCAGCCGAGAGATCGAGGATATTGTTAAAACTTGTCCATCATGTCTTAAGCACAGGATAGAGAGACCAGAACCTCTCATGCCTACAGATTTCCCAGATCGTCCCTGGCAAAAATTGGGATCAGATCTTTTCTACTGGAAAGGAGTCAACTATCTACTGGTGATTGACTATTTCTCTAGGTACATAGAGATCGCTAAGCTGAGCTCCACAACATCAGAGGCGATAGTAACGCATCTCAAATCGATGTTCGCGCGACATGGAATACCAGAGACTATCATATCGGACAACGGTCCACAATACGCTAGTTCAACATTTCAGGACTTTGCGAAAGACTGGATTCAATCACTCAACCAGTAGCCCTCATTACCCTCAAGGGAATGGGAAAGCTGAGAGAGGAGTTCAGACAATGAAACGTCTACTTAGTGGCTCTCAAGATCCGTATCTAGCATTGCTAGCATATCGTGCTACGCCGTTACGGAACGGTTACAGTCCTTCCGAACTACTAATGGGCCGGAAGCTCCGTACAACTCTTCCGGAGAGTCCAGCTAATCTCTCTCCTAAGTGGCCAGATCTTGAGTATGTTCGAGACAAGGAACGGATAGATCGAACATCCCAAAGACACCACTTTGATCGATCACATCGCACAGTTCAACATCCGGAACTACACCCTGGAGAAACAGTGTGGGTGAAGGGACCCGGTGGAGGGTTCAGTGGAACGATCACTAAGTCAATGAATGATCGCTCATACTTCGTCAGTACACCGTCAGGTCAGATTCGTCGGAACAGGAGACAGCTGGTCCAAGCTCCAGCTATGAGGGCGGACAACCCGCACACCAGTGCCGGATGCGGAGACCTTCCCAGTGATGTGAAGGAACCAAATGCAGAGACTATGTATAATACCCCAGTAAAGGCTCCAAAGCCAGCTGGGTCTCCAAAGTCAAAGACTGTGTCAAATGCATCTGTTCATGTCAGTAATAGTTCAGAGATAGGTGTAGGTTCTAGAAGTGATAACGTGATCACTACTCGCTCAGGCAGAGTCTCGGTTGCTCCAAACCGGATGGACTTGTGAACTTTAGATGATTGACTGTGTTAATTCCTAGATTTTAATTTTTTGAGTAGGTAGCTCTTGAAATGTGTTCATTGCAAAGACTGGTCAAAAGATAACTTCGAGACATTAATAATTTGAATAGCTTTATTGAGTTCATTACATTTAGTTAATGTTGTGAGATAATTCCATATTTCTCGTAGAATACCCAAAAAGGGGGATGTAGAGTTATGCGTAAATATGTACATGTACATGAAACAGACTATACGTGGCCATCTCAATGAAATGCTGATTAATACTTCCTGATATCTTATTTTCAGAAATTACAGTATTCACAAGGTCCAGGTCAGAACTGTTGATGACATTTCGTTCCATGTTAATTCCAAGTTATATATATATATATGCATTCGTTCCGCATAATTGTGACAGCCTCGCTAGGATACCAATCCCAATTTTGTGTCTACCTATGTGGTACCATGTGCTTCAGTCGAATACAGTAGATCATGCCGGCTACACGTGTTAGTGTTATCTGTATTCTGTCGGTCCTGTTAGACCAGATATAGTTATTCACATGGTGGCAGCGGTAAACTTAACATGGCAGAAGCAGCATTTCGTTTGCCGGAGAAACTAAACATTACGGAAGGTAATATTGCCGAAAATTTCCGGAAATGGAAACGACAAGTGGAAATTTACATGTCGGCGAGCGGTACCGCGGCGAAGGACAATGTAACCCAAGTTGCTATTATTTTGCATTGTGCGGGTCCACACGTGGTTGAACTGTTTGATCAATTCACATGGGATAACGAGAATGATGATAAGGATCCCGATAAAGTACTCAAAAAACTTGAGAAATACTGTAATCCCCGAGCGAATGAGGTTATTGAATAACACAGATTCTGGTGTGTACTGTGGCAGGAACCATTCGACATTTTCCTTACGGAGTTGAGACACAGGGCCGATCGATGTAATTTTGGCGCCTTGAAGGATCGTCTGATCAGAGACAAGATTATTTTCTCATGTCAAGGTAAGCTTCAGCTACAGTTATTGAAAGACGACAGTAACACTCTAGAAGGAACTATTAAACTGTGTCGTGCTTTTGAACAGTCAGCAAATCATGTGAAAGAATTGAGGGATGGCGGTGTGTCAGTCGCTACTAAAGTAAACAAAGTCACAAAGGCTCATCGTAAAACCAGTAACAGTAATCGGAGTCAACATTCCAATGACGAAAATAAGAAACCTGGTGCTGGACGCTCTGTGAAACCCAGCAGACCCAAAAAACCGGAGGACAGACATGGTGAGTGTGATTTTTGTGGGGGCAAACATGAACGTAATAAGTATAAATGCCCAGCCTATGGGAAAGTCTGCGACCACTGTAAGGGGAGACACCACTTCAAAATAAAATGTAAAAAGATACATTTGGTTGAAGGGAATGATACACAGTGTGAGGATAGTGATGACGACAATTATCATTGGCTATCAGCTGTGAAATCCAAGCCACATCAGAATGTGTCAGCGTGCATGATAGTGAACGAGCAGGAGGTTCGATTCCAACTCGACAGTGCTGCAGATGTGAACACTATCAATCAGAAGTTTGTGAGAAAAACTCAAGTTCGACCTACATCTATAACATTGAAGATGTGGAATAAGTCAGATTTGAAACCCCTTGGTGAAGCGGATCTGGAGGTGACTAATGCGAAAACTGGTGAGGCACACAATGTGACTTTTGTGGTGGTACCTAATGGGCTAATGTGTCTTCTTGGACTACAGACAGTTCAAGAAATGGGACTAGTAACAATAAATAACAGTAAGATTATTGCTGCTGTGAACCAACAACAACTTGGAGATCTCGGTGAAGCATCTCTCAAGGTCAACCCGGAGATACCTGCGAAAGCCTTGCCATGTCGTAAAATCCCTATCGCACTACAGGATGAGGTCAAACGCGAGCTCGACTCATTAGTCGCGCGCAATGTTCTCGTACCAGTCACAGAACCTACCACATGGGTAAGTCAAATGGCAGTTGTTCACAAGTCGAATGGAAAGCTGCGCATTTGCATCGACCCTCAAGCCCTTAACACGGCGTTGATGCGTGAACACCACAAACTCCCAGTGTTGGATGATGTATTGCCAAAGTTAAGCAAGGCTAGATGTTTTAGCAAGCTAGATGTCAAGGACGCATATTGGCACGTGAGACTTGACGAGGAGTCTAGCAAGCTCACAACCATGATAACCCCTTTCGGTCGTTTTCGTTGGGCGAGACTACCTTTCGGACTCAAGGTGTCCAGCGAAATTTTCCACAGGAAAATAACTGAAGCGTTAGGTGACTTAGATGGAGTCTTCACGATAGCGGACGACATCATTGTAGCCGGTTGCGGAAGCGACGATTGCAGCTAATCGCGACAACGACCGGAAACTACGCTCTCTCTATAAGCGGTGTAAGGAGCAGAACATCACTCTAAATGAGGATAAAAAGGCTTTTGGCCTACGCGAGATTTCATTCCATGGTCACTCGATAACCAGTGATGGTGTGAAGCCCGAAGACAAGAAGATCAAGGCAATTATGGCCAGCTCCCGAGGATGTCTCTGGTGTGAAACGATTTTGCAATACGTGGCCAAGTTTCGAACCCATTCGTGCATTGACGCGCAAAGATGTGGAGTGGAACTGGTCATGTCATGTTCGCAAGTCGAACCACGAAAGCACAATTGGCTTATTTCGACGCCAACAAGGAAGTCGTTGTTCAGCATGGAATTGGCGCCGTACTGATGCAATGTGGACAACCCATAGAATTTGCATCACATCCCTACACATCTGAGCTGGGCACAGATAGAGAAGGAGGCCCTGTACTTTTTGGTCTCCAGCGTTTTGATCAGTACACGTATGGACGAGCCGTTACAATCCAAAATGATCACAAACCGTTAGCATCGATACTGGAAAAGCCACTGAGTGATGCGCCAAAACGACTACAGAACATTCTAGTGCGTTTGAACCGATATGATTTCGAATTCCAATTTGCCTGACCATTGCTGATGCGTTGATGTGGTTTCAAACTGAACCGCGACCGAGAATCATGTCTGTACTTTCAGTAACATTCCCGATGCAAGACAAATGGCATTGAAGTGACAAGGCAATTTGCCGCTGACGTTAGGATATCATGATGGTATTGTGATGAAAGGTGAATCCGTCCCGCAATCGTTACGCGCGGACATGAAAGCCAGACTACATAGTGCTCATCTTGCCTATGATAGTATGATGCGTAGGACACGAGGCACCATATTTTGGCCCGGCATGGCCAAAGATATCAAGCAAATGGCAGATGCCTGCGAGGCATGTCAAGAACTCAAACCTAGTAACCCGCAGGAAAGCTTGAAACAACATACAGAGGGTACTCCATGGGAAAAGATCGGACCGATTTGTTCGAAATTCAGGGGCGTAATTACATCGTCAGTGTTGATTACTACTCCAACTACATTGAAGTCGAGCACCTGACGTCAACTACCTCGAACAAAGTAATAAATGTGCTGAAGAAGCAATTTGCCCGATTTGGTGTACCGTCGGAAATTGTATCGGACGGGGGACCTCAGTACTCCTCCCACGACTTTGCCAAATTTGTTAAATCCTGGGGAATCCATCACAAGGTCTCATCACCAAACTACGCCAAGAGTAATGGCAAGGCAGAATCAGCCGTAAAGATCATCAAACATATGATGATTAAGTGCTTGCGTGATGGATCTGACCAATATGAAGCTCTTTTGGAACTGAGAAATACTCCAAGGCAGGACACTGGCAAGAGTCCTGCCGAAATGATGTTCGGACATTGTACGTGCACTATGTTGCCGTCAATACATCAAAAACCGCGTGACGTCGAAGCTATGACCCGTAGAGATATTGTCAAACGTAACTACCACAAGAAGTCTCGAGTACTCCCGAAACTGAGGAAAGGACAGAATGTGTACTACAAGAAATTCCCGTCTGATATCTGGAGACAAGGAAAGATAATAGATGAAGTGGCTGATAGGTCGTACACGCTTCAAACTCCCAATGGTGCGATTTATCGTAGAAATCGTGTTCATCTACGCCCAACTACAGTGAACGTGAACATTCGTGATCACACGCCAACACGTCCAGTGAAAAGTGAGCCTATCAAATCATCTCAATACGATGGTGTGGTTGTCAACAACGAGGATGTGGGCCGCGTGATGTCGATATCGGTACCAAGCAAACCGCGCCTGGAAACAATACTCCGATCGCGACCAGTGTTGGACAATCAGACACTCCGAGTGCACCCAAGGCCGAGCCTGGCATTATGCAATCATCACGACCAGCAAGGACAATTCGCGAGCCAGCCTATTTGAAGGACTATGTGCGCTAGTGATGTGTGACTGATGCAATTCGATCCAGTTTTTACTTTTTAGGTGTTCCGGAACTGTGTTCAAGTTCAAGTGTTTAATTTTGTGTTAATGTTCAAAGAATTAATCTCATAAAGTAATGGTGTAATTCTGAACATTTTAGTTATTACAGGTTATAGAACTGTCTTTATACTGCTGCATCCAAAGACTACTGCTAGTAATATACTGGTGATAAGTTTTATACAATTTATTAAAGCCTCAAGAACTGTGCTAACAATAAGTGCCAAATTTGATGTCTATTTCCATTCTTAAAGAAAAGGGGATGTTGATGACATTTCGTTCCATGTTAATTCCAAGTTATATATATATGCATTCGTTCCGCATAATTGTGACAGCCTCGCTAGGATACCA